>NC_058082.1:494907915-495206900 GCF_014858855.1 Bufo gargarizans
CATCCCCTGACCTCCTGTCATACTGCCCATTAACCCTTTCATGCCCTTTCTTACATCACTGCTCTAGCTCTGAAGCGGTGATGGAGAGGTGAGGGCAATGATTTATATGGAGCACTGAGTGGCTGTGCCGCTCAGTGTCCAAGTTTTTGCATGATTCATTATGTTAAAAATCTAGTACATAGAATTCCTTTGTATCAGTACATATTTATATATATATAAAGCCTATTCACTTTGTCTTTATTAAGACTTTGGTTGGGTGGTATGCACACATGATACTGTAAATATCAAATGCGATCGTGTGTCTCTCTCCTTATACAGGAAGCGCTGTGATCCGCTGGACTGCTTGCTGAGCTAGTGTCATCACATTCAAGCTGTAATTACAGTATGTTACAATACATGGGGCCGTATACAAAGTACCAGGACTGGAGCGGTCAATAGCAGTTCACGCTAGATAGCAGAAGCGCTGGGTTTTTATTCCGCAGGCGGGGACAGGCGCCGGTATCCGGCATATTTTTCTCTGAGTAAAAAATATGTGGAGTGGAGGGTATGGTGTCCGGATCATAGTGGGATTGGTATACTAGTAGATCAATACAACAGCATCGCAGGATCATAGTGGGAGTAGTATATTAATAAATCAATACAGCAGCAGCACTCAATGAAGTATATTGGTCTACTTTTGCCTGCTTGTCAACTTTTGGTGTATGTTACACCTTAGGCTACTTTCACACTAGCGTTCGGGCGGATCCGTTCTGAACGGATCCGCTCATAATAATGCAGACGGAGGTTCCGTTCAGAACGGATCCGTCTGCATTAAAATGGCAAAAAAAAAGCTAAGTGTGAAAATAGCCTCGGACGGATCCGTCCAGACTTTCAATGTAAAGTCAATGGGGGACGGATCCGCTTGAAGATTGAGCCACATTGTGGCATCTTCAAACGGATCCGTCCCCATTGACTTACATTGTAAGTCTGGACGGATCCGCACGGATCCGCACGCCTCCGCACGGCCAGGCGGACACCCGAACGCTGCAAGCAGCGTTCAGCTGTCCGCCTGTCCGTGCGGAGGCGAGCGGAGCGGAGGCTGAACGCCGCCAGACTGATGCAGTCTGAGCGGATCCGCTCCATTCAGACTGCATCAGGGCTGGACGGCTGCGTTCGGGTCCGCTCGTGAGCCCCTTCAAACGGAGCTCACGAGCGGACACCCGAACGCTAGTGTGAAAGTAGCCTTACCCAGCGCTGCTGCTGTATTGATTTATTAAAATACAACTCCCACTATGATCCTGCTATGCTGCTGTATTGATCAGATAGACAGATATTGCAGCATGAAGGGGTAGTAACATTAGAAGATATGGCGGTAAGGAGGGGTAGTGACAGCAGATATGGCAGTACAGTATAGATAGATAATCTGGCAGATTTGGATATTGGAACTATACATATAAGTCTATTATAATAAGCTATATAAGGCTGCTAGAAAATTGGACTATATATAACATTTCTACGACGTATGAATTATTAAATGCAGAATCTCACACATGGATTAATATTTTGCGATATTTTTATTTCTATATTCATTCCTATTTTACCTGTATGTGTATTTTTTATATTATATGGTATATGTACAATAAATCTATAGCTCTATATGCAGAACCAGAAGGAGGAGTGCATACCTATTTTTATTAAATATTATTATTTTTAATTTGATCCCTTCCAGGGTGGAAGAAAACCTTCTGTATTCTCTTGCCAATGATTGCCGGTCAGTCACTGGGATCAACATTGCATGTTCTGCCCAAGGATGATGTACGCCTACTGTACTTTGTCAAGATATTAGGTATCTGTTTCTTAAAATCTAGTGTCCCAGCAACAGTATGATCAGATAGAATAGGCAAATCAATAAGTAGTCAAGCAATGTACAGTATGTATTAGGTCCTGGCTCCAGGCTAAAGTATGGGCTAAACTTGCAAATTCCCATACTATCTCATATATAAATATACAGGTCCTTCTAAAAAAAATTAGCATATTGTGATAAAGTTCATTATTTTCTGTAATGTACTGATAAACATTAGACTTTCATATATTTTAGATTCATTACACACAACTGAAGTAGTTCAAGACTTTTATTGTTTTAATATTGATGATTTTGGCATACAGCTCATGAAAACCCAAATTTCCTATCTAAAAAACGACTTGGTCTGGAATCCTTTTGCAGAAATCACTGCTTCAATGCGGCGTGGCATACAGGCAATCAGACCGTGGCACTGCTGAGGTGTTATCGAGGCCCAGGATGCTTCGATAACGGCCTTAAGCTCATCCAGAGTGTTGGGTCTTGCGTCTCTCAACTTTCTCTTCCCAATATCCCACAGATTCTCTATGGGGTTCAGGTCAGGAGAGTTGGCAGGCCAATTGAGCACAGTAATACCATGGTCAGTAAACCATTTACCAGTGGTTTTGGCACTGTGAGCAGGTGCCAGGTCGTGCTGAAAACGGAAATCTTCATCTCCATAAAGCTTTTCAGCAGATGGAAGCATAAAGTGCTCCAAAATCTCCTGATAGCTAGCTGCATTGACCCTGCCCTTGATAAAACACAGTGGACCAACACCAGCAGCTGACATGGCACCCCAGACCATCACTGACTGTGGGTACTTGACACTGGACTTCAGGCATTTTGGCATTTCCCTCTCCCCAGTCTTCCTCCAGACTCTGGCACCTTGATTTCCGAATGACATGCAACAGTCCAGTGCTGCTTCTCTGTAGCCCAGGTCAGGCGCTTCTGCCGCTGTTTCTGGTTCAAAAGTGGCTTGACCTGGGGAATGCTGCACCTGTAGCCCATATTCTGCACACGCCTGTACACAGTGGCTCTGGATGTTTCTACTCCAGACTCAGTCCACTGCTTCCGCAGGTCCCCCAAGGTCTGGAATCGGTCCTTCTCCACAATCTTCCTCAGGGTCCGGTCACCTCTTCTCGTTGTGCAGCGTTTTCTGCCACACTTTTTCCTTCCCACAGACTTCCCACTGAGGTGCCTTGATACAGCACTCTGGAAACAGCCTATTAGTTCAGAAATTTCTTTCTGTGTCTTACCCTCTTGCTTGAGGGTGTCAATGATGGCCTTCTGGACAGCAGTCAGGTCGGCAGTCTTACCCATGATTGCGGTTTTGAGTAATGAACCAGGCTGGGAGTTTTTAAAAGCCTCAGGAATCTTTTGCAGGTGTTTAGAGTTAATTAGTTGATTCAGATGATTAGGTTAATAGCTCGTTTAGAGAACCTTTTCATGATATGCTAATTTTTTTAGATAGGAATTTGGGGTTTTCATGAGCTGTATGCCAAAATCATCAATATTAAAACAATAAAAGGCTTGAACTACTTCAGTTGGTGTGTAATGAATCTAAAATATATGAAAGTCTAATGTTTATCAGTACATTACAGAAAATAATGAACTTTATCACAATATGCTAATTTTTTTTAGAAGGACCTGTGTGTGTATATATATATATATATATATATATCAGATAAAATATCTGATGGCAGATAGAAAGCCATAATACAGTATGTAGTAATACTGTAGGTGCAGGGAAATGAGTCGCGTGTAGTAAGAGGAGATATCAGCGCTTAAAAGTACTGTAAGCCTACAGCTCTGTGTTCTTAATAAACCGCTTACAATCAAGAAATCAAATGGAAATTCTTCATCTAATACTGTAGTTATTTGCGCTCGGGCAGACTTCACCTCCATCAGAGCCAAGTTCTGGTTTTCTAAGCCGGAATCTTTAGATCATTCAGGGGAAAAAGAAAGAAAAAAAGCTGTGTATTCAGGCAGTTGATATTCACTTTGGAATGGAAAAGTGCTTTTTAATTTTTTTCCTCAACTTTTATTTACAGAAGCCCAGTGCAATCCGTTAAAGACCCCTCCAACTGCAAATTTTATTATAGTCTTATAGATATTTTACAGTAAAGATCTGCTGCTCTCTCTAATCCGTTTTAAATTGCTGATAGATGCCATTTAAAATCATCCAAAAGTGCAAATGAGAGAAGTGCTAAAAGCTGAAAATACCACAGGGCACACACAACAGGTGATTGTTATTGTCTTTTCTCTGCAGGCAGAATATACAACTAATGCTATTAAAAATAAAATTAAAGCAGTGAAGTTTTAGAGACAAAGTTAAAGTCTAACACCTTCAATGCCAGGAGGAATAATGGAGAGGAGGGGGCGCCCTGGCTCTGGATATAGCAACAGGGAAATGTTGCACTGTAAAATGTACTTAGCACAGTTAAGTCCTGCAGATCCAGCTGGAACTAAAAGGGGTTAAATGTGCCAAACGGCGCTGCAGCAGGACGTTGACAGCAGGGGCCAACAGTTTGACCCTGTGCGTCTTGCAGGGTCCTTGGTGGGTGGAGGGAGGACTAGCTGCATTACTAGAAACATGGATAGGGAGGATGGGAGCGGGGAGAGAGCGGGCAAGGAGAAAAGGTCCGCGCTGATCCGCAATAGTATATAGTAATATATAGTACAGTACAGTATATTACAGTATATTATCTGCTGTAAATACTTCATTATTATATTATGAAATTGTATGTGGATTATGCCAAGCATGAATTAAATATGTATAAATTAAGCAAAGTTTAAGCTATAATATAGTGTAGTATATTTAATATTTATAATATAGTGTAGTATATTTAATTTATATAGTATATTTATATTTTATAATTATAGTGTAGTAGACAATAATAAAATAGGTCTAAATAAATAGGTATATAGCTCTTTAAGCCCTTCAGGACAGATTCCCTTTAGGCCTCATGCACACGACCGTTGTGTGCATCCGTGGCCGTTGTGCCATTTTCCGTTTTTTTTTCGCGGACCCATTGACTTACAATGGGTCTGTGGAAAAATCGGAAAATGCACCGTTTTGCAGCCGAGGCCGTGATCCTGTCCGTCAAAAAAATATGACCTGTCCTATTTTTTTGACGGACAACGGTTCACGGACCCATTCAAGTCAATGGGTCCGTGAAAGAACACGGATGCACACAAGATTGGCATCTGTGTCCGTGATCCGTAGGTTGCTTTCATACAGACGGATCCGAAGATCCGTCTGCATAAAAGCTTTTTCAGATCTAAGTTTTCACTTCGTGAAAACTCATATCCGACAGTATATTCTAACACAGAGGCGTTCCCATGGTGATGGGGACGCTTCTAGTTAGAATACACTACAAACTGTGTACAAGACTGCCCCCTGCTGCCTGGCAGCACCCGATCTCTTACAGGGGGCCGTGATCCGTACAATTAACCCCTTCAGGTGCGGCACCTGAAGGGGTTAATTGTACTATCATATCCCCCTGTAAGAGATCAGGGCTGCCAGGCAGCAGGGGGCAGGCCCCCCCCCCCTCCCCAGTTTGAATATCATTGGTGGCCAGTGCGGCCCCCCCCCCCTCCCTCTATTGTAATAATAGCTTGGTGGCCAGTGTGCGCCCCCCATCGCCCCCCCCCCTTCCTCCCTCTATTGTAATAAATCGTTGGTGGCACAGTGTGCGCCCCCCATCGCGCCCCCCTGCCTCCCTCTATTGTAATAAATCATTGGTGGCACAGTGTGCGCCCCCCATCCCTCCCTCTATTGTAATAAATCGTTGGTGGCACAGTGTGCGCCCCCCTGCACGAGATTTCTGGCCGCCGACAGGAAGGACGGGGCATTTCTAGAAGGTAGGCGATGACGTGGGGAGGGGGCGGAACCGTTTGCCGGGGCTGTGGGAGGTTATTTCAGGATCAGGAGGCGTTCTTGGGATTCAAATTAAGGCGGGCTGGGCACTGCAGGGGGGCGTCACTGGGCAGCCCCCCTCTGGGCACCTTGGAGCTTCATTAGCATATCATAAAAAGGGCTTTTTTTTATCAAAAAGACAAAACGAAATAAAGTAAGAAGAAGACTGCAGGAAATAAGGTACTTTAGTGAACATGGCGATGGTGACAGCTTAAAATGGTAAAAGCAGGTGACAGATTCCCTTTAAGGACCAGGTCCAGATATCAAACATGTTTAGTGTATTTTATTTTTAAAATTTTTAATAAATTCTAAATTGGCAGCTATAAGAAGAAATTAGATTTTTTTCTTTTTTATATTTTTTTTTGGACCCAGACCCACTTGGTTCTTGAAGATCCAGTGGGTCTGATGTCTCTATAATACACTGCAGTACACTATATCGTGTACTGCAGTATATTGCGACTTTAGAAGGAGTCTGATCAGGGTTAGCTATACTATGGCAAGCCGGAAGCCTGTGAAGGCGTCCGGTTGCCATGGTAACCATCGGGACGCTGCCACAGCAGCGCAGCGGCGCGATGGGGAAGGGAGGGAGCTCCCTCCCTGTTAACCCTTACCATACAGCAGTCCCTATGGACCGCTGCATGGAAGGGGTTAAACGGCTGACATCAGTGCATAACATTATATATTTAGATCTACATATTTAACAAGGTTCTGATCCCCCACAGTCACGGACTGTGGGGGATCAGAACCTTTCAGCCGGCATTAGGATCCTGTGATTGGCTAGTCTGTACAGACTAGCCAGTCAGAGTGATCGCCGGACCGGGACTTGCATTGGTCTCGGGCCGATTAGCCGAGATCCCTGGCTGTGTGTAACAGCCGGGGTCTCAGCGCTGTCACCATGTGAAATGGGTCAGATGACAGACAATCATACAGAGGCTGCATTAACATGGAGGCATGTCTAATCCAGGGGCAACAGTATGACACCAGCCCCAAAAACACCCTTACCCTAAGTTCACACGTTCCTACGCGCTGTAAAACGCTCAACAAGGAGAAACCAATGCTTCCCTATGGGAATGGTTCTCACCTGGGCGTTTTACAGCGCGTACGATCGCGCTTTAAAACGCCCGATGCTCAAACAAGTTCTTGAGCTTTTTTGGGGCGTTTTGTCGCGCGTTCCCGTACATAGATATTCGGGAACGCGCGACAATGTGTGTTCGCCTGTCTCTGTATGCCCGATTGTAAACGCCGGTACAATCGCGCATACAGAGCGCTCCTTTCAGAACGCTCAGGTGTGAACCCAGGGTTAGGCTTTGTGCTCCTTTGGGCACTTGTATCTTTTCAACAGCCTCTTTTCTTTCTGGGGTTAGGTGGCAAGCTCCATGGGAGAGAAAGTGTTCTAAAAAATACAACCTTTTTTTTTTTTTTTTTTACAAAACTGCAGCTTCTGTTTTGAGGCTTCACACCCGTTCTGATGCAGGAAAATTAAAAGATGTGTAGAGATAAAATTGGGAGAGTAGAGCGCCACATGTGCATTAAACGCTTCCTTATTGTGTTAAAAAGCTTACGAGTCTGCTTACCAGATGTTGTTGTGAAGAGGCACAACAACTGTAGATCGCTTTGCTAGTTATTTGGTGTCCTGACCAGCGTGCGGTTGTCTTGGGCTGCGGCCTCGGTCCTCTGCGTGTGCTCAAGGCAGGTGGCAGATGAAGAAATAACCTTTAAAAAAATGTTGTTGCAGACCCTTTTGGCGCTGCCTGGACCTTGAGTGAATAAACTTCACAACTGAAGTGTCTGGTATTAAGAGATCTTTTATTATTATACGATAGTCAACGCTTTTCTGGGGCAGGATTACCCCCCTTGTCAGGACTATATACAGTATGACAGGCTACACAAGGTTTAAAAGCCTGTTTTTGGCAGGCTGGGAGGGGCTTAATGGGAAGGGGTGGGGCTAAGTGAATAGATAAACATATGTAGCATATACAGAACATTGGTTACATATATAGATTTAAAATACAACATAATGTAGATCGCAATGTGCAATCTGTTAGGATGCATGTTTCTTCCTCTGGGAGTGCAGGGTGGTGCCGCATAAGTGGGTGTTATTCTGTTGTCTGTGGGGAATGGTTCTGAGGATTTCCCAATCATGTGCTCATATTGCTCAGATCCTGATTCTCAAGTGGCGTGTTTGGTAGAGAGCGTACCCTTGTTGCTGTGTTGCTGTACATCTGTGCTGGTTCTTGTGTCCCCCAGGAGGCAAAAATAATAAAAATAAAAAATATACAGTACAGACCAAAAGTTTGGACACACCTTCTCATTCAAAGAGTTTTCTTTATTTTCAGGACTATGAAAATTGTGAAACTATGAATGAACACATGTGGAGTTATATACATAACAAAAAAGTGTGAAACAACTGAAAATATGTCATATTCTAGGTTCTTTAAAGTAGCCACCTTTTGCTTTGATTACTGCTTTGCACACTCTTGGCATTCTCTTGAAGAGCTTCAAGAGGTAGTCACCTGAAATGGTCTTCCAACAGTCTTGAAGGAGTTCCCAGAGATGCTTAGCACTTGTTGGCCCCTTTGCCTTCACTCTGCGGTCCAGCTCACCCCAAACCATCTCGATTGGGTTCAGGTCCGGTGACTGTGGAGGCCAGGTCATCTGGCGCAGCATCCCATCACTCTCCTTCATGGTCAAATAGCCATTACACAGCCTGGAGGTGTGTTTGGGGTAATTGTCCTGTTGAAAAATAAATGATGGTCCAACTAAACGCAAACCGGATGGAATAGCATGCCGCTGCAAGATGCTGTGGTAGCCATGCTGGTTCAGTATGCCTTCAATTTTTTAATAAATCCCCAACAGTGTCACCAGCAAAGCACCCCCACACCATCACACCTCCTCCATGCTTCACGGTGGGAACCAGGCATGTAGAGTCCATCCGTTCACCTTTTCTGCGTCGCACAAAGGCACGGTGGTTGGAACCAAAGATCTCAAATTTGGACTCAGACCAAAGCACAGATTTCCACTGGTCTAATGTCCATTCCTTGTGTTCTTTAGCCCAAACAAGTCTCTTCTGCTTGTTGCCTGTCCTTAGCAGTGGTTTCCTAGCAAATATTCTACCATGAAGGCCTGATTCACACAGTCTCCTCTTAACAGTTGTTCTAGAGATGTGTCTGCTGCTAGAACTCTGTGTGGCATTGACCTGGTCTCTAATCTGAGCTGCTGTTAACCTGCGATTTCTGAGGCTGGTGACTCGGATGAACTTATCCTCCGCAGCAGAGGTGACTCTTGGTATTCCTTTCCTGGGGCAGTCCGCATGTGAGCCAGTTTCTTTGTAGCGCTTGATGGTTTTTGTGACTGCACTTGGGCACACTTTCAAAGTTTTCCCAATTTTTCAGACTGACTGACCTTCATTTATTAAAGTAATGATGGCCACTCGTTTTTCTTTACTTGGCTGCTTTTTTCTTGCCATAATACAAATTCTAACAGTCTATTCAGTAGGACTATCAGCTGTGTATCCACCTGACTTCTCCACAACGCAACAGATGGTCCCAACCCCATTTATAAGGCAAGAAATCCCACTTATTAAACCTGACAGGGCACACCTGTGAAGTGAAAACCATTTCAGGTGACTACCTCTTGCAGCTCATCAAGAGAATGCCAAGTGTGCGCAAAGCAGTAATCAAAGCAAAAGGTGGCCACTTTGAAGAACCTAGAATTTTGACATATTTTCAGTTGTTTCACACTTTTTTGTTATGTATATAATTTCACAAGTGTTCATTCATAGTTTTGATGCCTTCAGTGTGAATCTACAATTTTCATAGTCATGAAAATAAAGAAAACTTTTTGAATGAGAAGGAGTGTCCAAACTTTTGGTCTGTACTGTATATACAGGTGTGTATTCTAGGTACCTAAATCATAGGTATACTTGGGTTGTGTTTTTTGGGGTATTTATAATATAATTTTATGTATTTCATTCAGGCCATTTGGAGTGAGGGTATTCAATTGATAGATTCAATACACTTCTCTTTTTTTGAGGAGGTTGAATATATTATAGGGATTAGGTGGTATGAAGTCTATTGGGGTGATATGAATCTGGTGTTTTTCTTTTTCAGGTGTACTCAACTGTGTTTGGTGTACAGTTTCTGTATATTGTGACGGTGCTGATTTAGACGGCAGTGTAATGGTTGGGTGGTGCGTCCTACATATTGCAGTCCGCACTGGCATTCAATCATATAGATTACATATGATGATTGACAGGTTAGATGATGTTTGATGATAAAGGATGTTTTTTTTTTGTGTGTGATTGTTTTACAACAGAGGCAGTGTTGAGTGTTGCATTTATAACTGCCTGATTTTTTAATTATTTTGGGGGTTTTGTTTAATGTATGTTTTTTTTTGGGGGGGGGGGGGGGTGCAGTGCTCCAGACTAAAAAAAAATACCTAGTAGCCATTGGCTCCTGAACTGAAAAATTTAGGAGCCAAATCAAATTTTTAGTCGCCAAATCGAAACCGAATCAAAGTTTTGGTATCGTGACAACGCTACGCCGATCAGATCGGCATAGGGTTGTTTTGATACCAAAATTTTGATTAGCTTTCATCACCATAAAAAGGTATTGCGATACTCAATACCGCGCAAAAAATAAAAAACACCAAAAAAAGCTGCGTGCATTTCGCATTTTATGAAACATTCGGCCCATAATAGAACAGTCCTATCCTATTTTTTGGGGTGACAAGGTGACTAAAAGATGGCGAATGCTAACCGCATAGGAGATATTTTTTAATAATGTAATAGTTTGGACAGCGCTATGTAATATGTTTATTTATTTATTGTTTATATATTTTATATGTAAAATTGGGAAAGGGGGGATTTAAAATATTTTAGGGTACTTTCACACTAGTGTTTTTCTTTTCCGGCATAGAGTTCTGTCACACAGGGGCTCTATACCGGAAAAGAACTGGCATATCCCCATGCATTCTGAATGGAGAGTTATCCGTTCAGGATGCATCAGGATGTCTTCAGTTCAGTCATTTTGACTGATCAGACAAAAGTTAAAACCGTAGCATGCTACGGTTTTATCTCCGGCGAAAAAAACTGAAGATTTGCCTGAATGCCGGATCCAGCATTTTTCCCCATAGGAATGTATTAGTGCCAGATCTGGCATTCAAAATACCGGCATGCACCTGCACTAAATCCAAACCCATTCACTTCTATGGGGCTGTGCACATGAGCAGTGATTTTCACACATCACTTGTGCGTTGCGTGAAAATCGCAGCATGCTCTATGTTGTGCGTTTTTCACGCAACGCAGGCCCCATAGAAGCTAATGGGGCTGCGTGAAAATCGCAAGCATCCGCAAGCAAGTGCGGATGCGGTGCGATTTTCACTCATGGTAGGATGAAAGTCTATTCCAGGCATGTCCAAACTGCGGCCCTCCAGCTGTTGCAGAACTACAACTCCCAGCATGCCATAATAGCTGTAAGCTATCCAGGCATGCTGGGAGTTGTAGTTTTGGAACAGCTGGAGGGCCGCAGTTTGGACATGCCTGGTCTATTCACTGT
This sequence comes from Bufo gargarizans, assembly GCF_014858855.1. NCBI lineage: Eukaryota > Metazoa > Chordata > Amphibia > Anura > Bufonidae > Bufo > Bufo gargarizans. The sequence goes on from NC_058082.1 coordinate 494,919,206, forward strand.
ATTATTTTCCCTTATAACATGGCTATAAGGGAAAATAATAGCATTCTTTAATACAGAATGCTTAGTAGAAGGTCAATATAATAAACATTGGTGGCGCAGTGCGCCCCCCCAACACCCCAGTATGATAAACATTGGTGGCGCAGTGTGCCCCCCCTCAATATAATAAACATTGGTGGTGCAGTGTGCACCCCCCCCCCCCCAACACCCCAGTATGATAAACATTGGTGGCGTAGTACGCCCCCCCCTCAATATAATAAACATTGGTGGTGCAGTGTGCACCCCCCCCCCCCCAACACCCCAGTATAATAAACATTGGTGGCGTAGTGCGCCCCCCCTCAATATAATGAACATTGGTGGCGCAGTGGGCAGTGCCAATGAGGGTTAAAAAATAAAAATAAAAATTAACTCACCTCCTCCAATTGATCGTCTCCTGTTCTTTCTTCACGACCTGTCAAAGGACCTGTGGTGACATCACTGTGCTCATCACATGATTCATCACCATGGTAATGGACCATATGATGAGCTCAGTGACGTCACCACAGGTCCTGAAGAAAGAACAGGAGACCGGCAGCTACACGATCAACTGGAGGAGGTGAGTTATTATTTTTTTTTAACCCTCATTGGCACTTCCCACTGAGCCACCAATGTTTCTTATACTGGGGTGTTGGGGGGGGGGGGGGCACACTGTGCCACCAATGTTTCTTATACTGGGGTGTTGGGGGGGGAGACACTGTGCCACCAATGTTTCTTATACTGGGATGTTGGGGGCACACTGTGCCACCAATGTTTCTGATACTGGGGTGTTGGGGGGGGCACACTGTACAGGGAGTCTAAGAAAGAATCGAATGAGTCACTAACCAAGTCGGATCTTTAGATTCTTTTCACCTGTGACTCATTCGATTCTTTCTGACTCCCTGCACTTGTGTCAGTGACTCAGACTCAGAGCTGCTAGTGCTTGCCTTGCCTCAGCTCTGATTGGTTGGTGGGCGGGGAGGGGAGGGGCTGGCAGAAGCAGCTTCCACTCTAGGATCAGATTACACTCCTCCCTCCCCTCCCTGCTGCCAGCGGCTCTGCTATTGTGTGCTGTGACCGAGCTGACTCAGACTGAAAAGAACATTGGCGGCGGGGCAGAGAACTATACTCTCCCGTGCCCGCCGCTGTTCAACTGCAGTGCTGCCGCGGAGGGTCTAGTCGCAAATGGCGACAAGACTAAAAAGTCTTGTCGCCATTTGTAAATTCTAAGTCGCATTGGCGACCATTTTGGTCGCCATCTGGAGCCCTGGGGGGGGGGGGTCTTTTCAGATGGTGTTTTGGTTTGCTTGGTGCTATGGGTCTTGTAGTAGGATATGCCAGTGTTTCTGTAGGATTTATAGAAGGACAGAATTAGACGTACTGTACTGCGTGACAAAATGAATGGTTTCCAAGGGAGCAGATTCTTTCATACTTTGTTGTAGGCATTCAGATTGTGTTAATTCGCGGCTTCTTTTGTATGCGTCGGATATGATTTTTTCGGGATATTGTTTCTCTTTGAATCTTTTTTCTAGTAGTTTTGATTGTGCAGTGAAATCTGTATCATAGGTGCCGTCGCATCTTATGCATTTATATTGACTATATGGAATATTCCTGAGCCATTTCATGTGATGGAAACTCGAATATTGGATATAGCCGTTTGTGTCTACGGTCTTAAAGAAGGTTTTTGTGATAATTTTGTTGTCTTGATTGGTTACGATGATGTCTAGAAATTCTATTAATTCTATTTTCTACTAAATTTAGGTGTGAAGGTGATATTCCAGTCTGTGAAGTTGAGGCTGTTACAGAAATCAAGTGCCGATTTCTCATCACCATCCCAGATGATGAACAAATCATCGATATATCTTTTATAGTATACGATATTGTTTTTATATATCTGGTGTCCCCATATATGTGTATTCTCAAATTCCCCCATAAAAATATTAGTGAACGCTGGTACTACCCGCGTCCCCATCGCAGTCCCGGTGCGCTGATGGTAAGTGTTATTGTTGTATATGAATGAAGTAATTGTTTTCTAATATAAACCGGAGGCTTTCTGCTAGAAATTCTATCTGAGGTGGTTTTAATGACTTGTCTTTTGCAAGAGTGTTTTTTACACATTGAATACCTATTTCGTGCTGTAGGTTAGAGTAAAGGGCAGTAACATCGAGTGTGAGTAGACCATAATCCCGTAACCACTCTATTGTTTGTAGTTCGCGTATCAGTTGACTTGAAATCATGTACATAACTGGGTAACTGTTTGACATATGGTTGTAGGAATAAATCCAGATAGTGATAAATTGCTGGTTGCACATTTTGTGTTTGATACTATCGGGCGTCCTGGGGGATGGGTTGTGCCTTTATGGATTTTTGGCAGATGGTAGAAATATGGGATGCAAGGTGTTTTCGGGGTTAAGAAGTTTTTATCTTTTCTGTTTATGTACTGATGTGCATAGGCTTCTTTTATCATTAGGTTAAATTTTTTAGTTATTTCTGGAAATGGGTCGTTGTTTTTTTTTTTCATAGTAGGTGGGGTCTCCTAGGATATTTTCTGCTTCATAATCATCGGTGTCTTGTATCACTATTCCACTACCTTTGTCTGCGGGTCGTATGATTATGTCATTATTGTTTGAGACTGTTCAAGGCTAGTAGTTCTGTTTTGGTTAGGTTCCCTTTATAATTTAGGGTGTTTGTGTCATAAATTTTTGTTTTGATTTCTTGTGCAATTAACTCAAAAATAGGAAAATTAAAAGAGATATACAGGGTGGGCCATTAATATGGATACACCTTAATAAAATGGGAATGGTTGGTGATATTAACTTCCCGTTTGTGGCACATTAGTATATGTGAGGGGGGGGGAAACTTTTCAAGATGGGTGGTGACCATGGCGGCCATTTTGAAGTCAGCCATTTTGAATCCAACTTTTGTTTTTTCAATAGGAAGAGGGTCATCTGACATCAAACTTATCGGGAATTTCACAAGAAAAACAATGGTGTGCTTGGTTTTAACGTAACTTTATTCTTTCATGAGTTATTTACAAGTTTCTGACCACTTATAAAATGTGTTCAATGTGCTGCCCATTGTGTTGGATTGTCAATGCAACCCTCTTCTCCCACTCTTCACACACTGATAGCAACACAGCGGGAGAAATGCTAGCACAGGCTTCCAGTATCCGTAGTTTCAGGTGCTGCACATCTCGTATCTTCACAGCATAGACAATTGCCTTCAGATGACCCCAAAGATAAAAGTCTAAGGGGGTCAGATCGGGAAACCTTGGGGGCCATTCAATTGTCCCACAACGTCACCAGACATCAACGCAATTTCTATCCGCTCCGCACGTGTTAACCTCAACGACATGTCAATGGCTGTAAACAAAGAGAAACTTGTAAATAACTCATGAAAGAATAAAGTTACGTTAAAACCAAGCACCAACCATTGTTTTTCTTGTGAAATTCCCAATAAGTTGGATGTGTCACATGACCCTCTTCCTATTGAAAAAACAAAAGTTGGATTCAAAATGGCCGACTTCAAAATGGCCACCATGGTCACCACCCATCTTGAAAAGTTTCCCCCCTCATATACAAATGTGCCACAAACAGGAAGTTAATATCACCAACCATTCCTATTTTATTAAGGTGTATCCATATAAATGGCCCACCCTGTAGTTGCCTCACAGCAAGTCTCATTGTCTTCAGCACACAGAAGCAAATCATCCACATATTGTAACAGGACCACTGAGCCGGGCGGTGCCCAGTTTCTAAGGACAGATTGCAGAGCCTGTGTAAACATGGTCGGGGAGTTCTGAGCTCCCTGAGGCAGGACGGTCCATAGTATACTGGTTACATTTAACGGAAAACAGATACTGACAGTCTTCGTGCAATGGGACACTAAAGAAAGCATTTGCCAGATCTATCACTGTGAAACATGTAGCAGTGGATGGAACTTGTGATAGTAAGGTATGTGGGTTTGGCACTATTGGAGTTTGTAAAACTGTCACCTTGTTAACTTCTTTAAGATCATGAACCATCCTGTAACTGACAGGCTGTCCCTTAACTGGTTTCTTCTTTATTGGTAACAGCAGGTGATATTAGTGGGAGATACTGTTTTTATCAATACACCGGCCTGGAGAAAAGCATCAATTTGACTGGCTACTGCTTCACTTGAGGTGGCCGACGTCCTGGCAGTGGGCATTGGTCTCATCAGGGGATCTGGGAATCTAGTCAACAGTCCTAATTGGTCTTTAGGGCTCCAAGGGTGATATTCTGTCACAATAAAGTAATCATATGGTCCTGGGGCTTCGGGAGCCATAGGGGCGGATGGGTCTATGGCACCTGTTTTGGGTGTCTGAGAAGGTAGGATTCTAGTCTTCGTCAATACCGGATAAATGCCTGCAGGGGCACTGGTCAGGGGGTATGGAGGTGGAGGTATCTCCAGTTTTCACATATTTTTGTTGCCGAATATACAATCTACCTGGCACAACTTCTCCTCTCCATCCTTCAGTTTCAACTTCACGAGCTACTTTTATCCATATATCAACCACTTCTTCACATCCATGATCCAACCACAATGTGTCCAACTGAATCTTTTCCAGACCTCTAGGTTAACCCCTTAAGGACGCAGGGCGAACCGGTACGCCCTATTTCCAGAGTCCTTAAGGACTCAGGGCGTACCGGTACGTCCTAAATTTAAATCAGGATTCCGGAGCCCCAAGGGTTAATCTGAACAGGATGCTGGCTGAAATCATTCAGCCGGCATCCTATCACAACGACAGGGGGGGGTCATGTGACCCCCCGTGTCGGTGATTGCAGCAAACCGCAGGTCAATTCAGACCTGCGGTTTGCTGCGCTTTTTGCAGTTTCTGATCAGAAACTTTTGAGTGCCTAAAATAAAGATTTTTCACCCCCCCCTGCACCCCTTTATGCCGTGGTGCAGGGGGGGGGGGGTGTCGCAGGCGGTGGGGGCGTTGCGGGAGGTGCGGCAGGCGGGATCGCGATCCCCCGCCCGCCTCCCCTTGAAAATTCGTTGACTTCTAGTGGGTATACCAGGGTGTCAGCACATTGCTGACACCCTGGTATAAATGGCTGACATCTGTGCAGATGTCAGCCGTTTAACCTTTTCCATACCGCGGTCCGTACGGACCGCTATATGGAAAAGGTTAACTGTCATCGGTCAGGGAGCTCCCTCCCTCTCCATCGGGGGGCTGCTGTGCCTTTGCAGCCCCCCGATGGAGAGGGAGAGAGCCCCCCCGACAGCCCCCCTCAGCCCTGTGCTTACCCTTCCCCGTCGGCGAAGTTGTGGCAGACGGGGAAGGTTCCCATGGCAACAGGACGCCTTCTCAGGCGTCCTGCTGTCCATGGTGCTGAACAGATCTATGCTAAAGTGTAAGTAAAATACAGTACCCTTATATATATATTGTACTGTACTGTATTATACAGACATCAGACCCACTGGATCTTCAAGAACCAAGTGGGTCTGGGTAAAAAAAAAAATGTAAAAAAAAAGTGAAAAAAGTTAAGATAAAAAAATAAATAAATAAATACATTTATCACTGAATAAAGATTTTAAAAATAAAATACACTACACATATTAGGTATCGCCGCGTCCGTAACAACCTGATCTATAAAACGGTCATGTTACTTTCCCCGCACGGAGAACGCCATAAAAAAATAAAAACTATGAGAAAATTGAAATTTTGCCCACCTTACTTCCCAAAAAAGGTAATAAAAATGATCAAAAAAGTCGCATATACGTCAAAATAGTACCAATCAAACAGTCATCTCATCTCGCAAAAAATGAAACCCTACTCAAGATAATTGCCCAAAAACTGAAAAAACTATGGCTCTTAGACTATGGAGACACCAAAAAATGTTGGGGGTTTTAAAAATGAAGTTATTGTATAAAACTTACATAAATAAAAAAAAAATTGTATACATATTAGGTATCGTTGCGATATCTAACCTGTCAGATGAATGTTGTAAATAAAAAAATAAAAACGTGCCAAAAAAGCTATTTCTTGTTACCTTGCCGCACAAAAAGTGTAATATAGAGCAACCAAAAATCATATGTACCCTAAACTAGTACCAACAAAGCTGCCAACCTATTCCATACTTTCTAAAATGGGGTCACTTTTTTGGAGTTTCTACTCTAGGGGTGCAACAGGGGGGCTTCAAATGGGACATGGTGTCAAAAAAACCAGTCCAACAAAATCTGCCTTACAAAAACCGTATGGCATTCCTTTCCTTCTGCGCCCTGCCGTGTGCCCGTACAGCAGTTTACAAACACATATGGGGTGTTTCTGTAAACTACAGAATCAGGGCCTTCCACTACACATTCATTTCTGGAAAGCACAGGAAATACAGCATAATAAGAGAGTTAACTTTTCACAGTGGCACAAATTGGACACTGGAATGGCATATCTGTGAAAAAAAATAGAAATTAAGCAACTGGTAAGAGCTCAGCTCTGGAGGTGCTGGGAAGAAATGGGGTGAGTATTGCTTGTTTTGTTATTTTAGCAGATTTACAGGGGCTGCCCTTTAACTGTTTTGGGATACAACCTATTTATGTTTTATTTTCATTTTTGCTTCCCTGCCTTCTAAGAGCTATAATTTTTATTTTTATTTTCTATTCTCATATCTGTCTAAGGACTTGTTTTTTGCAGGACAAGTTGTACTTTTTAACACTGTTTATTTTACTATAGCTTGCATTACAAAATGTGTAAAAAAAAAATTCTTTGTGGTGAGAAAGTGGAAAAAACACGATTCTGCCAAGGTTTTTATTTATTTATATTATTTGTTTTGATATTACAGCGTTCAATGTGTGCTAAAAAAAAGTGACAGGTCGGTACAATTACAGCAATACCAAATTTGTATAAGGTTTTATTTTTTTTACTAATTAAAAAAACAAAAATATCATTTTTATATTTCCATCTACAGAGCTCTATGTGGTCTTGTTTTTTGCAGGGTGAACTATAGTTTATTTGTAAACATTTTTAACACTTTTATTCATTTTTTTGGGAGATATGGCGACCAAAAAAATGGTGAAATGCGGTTTTAATTTTTTTCTGCTATGGTATTCACTGCACAGGAACTTTCATATTTTAATGATGTAAGCATTTTAGGATGTCCCGATATTTATTATGTTTATTTTTTTTATGTAAACTAGGGAAAGGGGGGCGATTTGAATTTTATATTTTTTACTTTTTTTAAGTCCCCTTAGGGGATTTTAACATGCAATTATCTGATAATTATTGCACTCTATGGGAGAAACTAACTATTGCATTCTGTGGGAGGAATTTACAGCTTTGGTTACTTTGAGCCTTCCTATTGCTAAAGGCTGCCATAGAGAACTATAGGCTTCACCAATCTCAGTGCTGCACTCCTGGGGAAAGCCACTTCAGATGCTGTCTGAGGGGTTAAATGACTGGGATCAGCATGATCGCTGATCCCATCTGGACTCAACGTGTGAGCCCGTTCCATACTCCTTATACGACACACCATGAAGTAACTATGTTGTGGTGCACTAGTTGCTCCTAAATAGGCTCATCAAACAGACCAAGTGGAAGCCTGCCTATCTCACTCCAAAAAACAGGACCTATTTTAGGTTTTAAGCCCAACCAATTGTAGACAAACGCCTTTACTCTACTGAACAGCCCTCCCTGGTTACCTGAAATGTCTTTATTATCTGCCCTACCCAATAACATAATATGGGTGCTACTTAATTGTGTGCTCTACAGGCTCAGTTCACAGGGGTGGGCAACCTGTGGCACTCCAGCTGTTGTGAAACTACAATTCCCAGCATGCACCATTCATTTTTATGAGTTCTGAGAAGAGCAGAGCAAGTATGCATGCTGGGCGTTATAGTTTTACAACAGCTGGCAATGCCGCAAATTGCCCACCCCTGACAGTTTGTGCTCTGTATACTTAGCCCTTAGAGGACCAGGTGATTTTCCATTTTCGTTTTTCACTTCTTGCCTTACCAGAGTCATAACTTTTTTTATTTTTGTGTTCACATAGCCTTATAAGGGCCTATTTTTTTGCATGACAAGTTGTACTTTCTAATGGCACCATTTACAATTGCATACAATGTAGTGGGAATCATAAAAAATAAATAAAAATACATTCCAAATGGGGTGGAATTGGAAAAAAACACACCATTTTGCCAGGTTTTTGGGTGTTTTTTTACAGCATTGATTAGGCAGTAAAATTGTACTCCAGGTCAGTACAATTACAACAATACCACGCTTTTATAGTTTTTCTTGTATTTTAATACTAAAAAAATTTAAACCATGAAAAAAACTAAAAAGTTAACATTACCAAATTTTGACCCCTAGAACTTTTTTGTAGTTAGGTGTACAGAGCTGTGTGAGGGCTCATTGTTTGCAAGACGATCTGTACTTTTTAGTGATACCATGTATCATCAACGATGCCAAGTGTGTGTGACTTTTTGACCACTTTTTATTTTAAAAAAAAAATGAGGACTTGAAGTGACAAAATGCCAAATTGTCAATTTTTTTTCCTGTTACACCATTCGCTGTATGGGATTAATATTGTAATATTTTAATAGTACGGGTGTACTATTAGGTCATGAAGGGGTTAACCTGTAGTGTCTCTACTACAAGTGAATGGGTCAGCATCCGTGATGCACAATGCACACGGCTGATGACCTGTGTATTGTGGAACCGCCGTATGCTGCTCGCAACACAGGCACGGAGCCCTTATATTCATGTGCAAGAGGCCTTAGTGTCCCCTACTGTTGAAGAAGGCTGACACTAGTGTGAAAGTAGCCTAACCATGGCATCTCAGGGTTTAAATGTCCGTGATTGGAGACAATAGTAAAACAGCAGGCACCTGTTGGCTATAACACATACAAGTTTAAAGACCCGACAGCCGTGGTTTGGTACCACTTGGAGCCAATACATTCTAATACTGTACAGAGCACTCACTCCGTATAGTATTGAAACTAAGTTTTATGTGAATTGACTTTGGATGTTTAATTCATTCGCTCATCCCTAATAACTGCTTACAACAGACTTCTCCATTTAGGATGGTTTTCTTTGCATCTAGGCCACCAGACGTAGACTTTAAAGATCTGTATGATAGTCTTTGTGAGTTAAGGCGCATTTGCACTAACCGAGGAGCAGCAGATTGTCGGGAAGGAACGCTTCCTTCCCGACAATCAGCAGCTTGTTAAGTGCAATCGCTACTGCTATGGCTTGTCCCTATACAAAACCATTACTCCTGGGCAGCAGAGTGCTGTTTAGCTAGCACAATCTGCTGCCTGGGAACAATTATGGTGGTGTCTGCACCTCCAATCATTTCACCTGATGAACTAGTGTTTAGCTCGTTCATCGGGTGATCTGCAGCGCCTTAAGATGAAGTAAATTATTGGGAATCAGCGTTCGTAGGAACGTTCATTTCCTACAATCAGTCCAAATATCGGGCCATGTAAATCCACCTTTACAGTTGTCATGCTGTCTGTATATAACTCAATTATGAGGTTCCCTCATATATTCAGAGCTCCTTAAACAGCTTATAGAGCTTAATGAAACAAGGAATTTTGTTCCATTGTGAGGACATAGTACTCGGAAAGGACTGATATGGGATGCAAGCTTCCTACCATCGTTTGCTGGATTAAGTTTAGTGTCATCTGCAAAAATGTATATTTTACTGTGCAAGCCTTCTACAAGATCATTAATAAATATATTGAAGAGAAAAGGACCCAATACTGACCCCTGAGGTACTCCACTAGTGACAGTGACCCAATCTGAGTGTGTACCGTTTTCTAGTACTGAGCCAGTTACTTGCCCACATACAGACATTTTCTCGCAATCCAAGCAGTCTCATTTTATATACTAACCTTTTATGTGGTACAGTATCAAATGCTTTGGAGAAGCCCAGATATACAACATTCATTGACTCCCCACGGTCAAGTCTAGAACTTACCTCATCAGATAAACTGATTAAATTAGTTTGACATGACCGTTCTCTCATGAAGCCATGCTGATACAGTGTTGTATGCTTATTTTCATTGAGGTACGGCAAGATAACATCCCTTAGAAAACCTGCAAACAGTTTACGACATGACAGATGTTAAACTTACAGCTCAATAGTTTCCAGGCTCTGCTTTTGACACTTTTTTGAATACTGGCACAATATTTGCTAAGCGCCAATCCTTTGGAACACTCCCTGTCAGTATAGAGTCCTTAAATATCAGAAATAAGGGTCTGTCTATGACATTACTTAACCACTTCAACCCCGCTAGCTGAAACCCCCTTCATGACCAGACCACTTTTTACACTTCTGCACTACACTACTTTCACCATTTATCGCTCGGTCATGCAACTTACCACCCAAATGAATTTTACCTCCTTTTCTTCTCACTAATAGAGCTTTCATTTGGTGGTATTTCATTGCTGCTGACATTTTTACTTTTTTTGTTATTAATCAAAATGTAACGATTTTTTTGCAAAAAAATGACATTTTTTCATTTTCAGCTGTAAAATTTAGCAAAAAAAAACGACATCCATATATAAATTTTTCACTAAATTTATTGTTCTACATGTCTTTGATAAAAAAAAAAAAATGTTTGGGTAAAAGTTATAGCGTTTACACACTATGGTACAAAAATGTGAATTTCCGCTTTTTGAAGCAGCTCTGACTTTCTGAGCACCTGTCATGTTTCCTGAGGTTCTACAATGCCCAAACAGTAGAAAACCCCCACAAATGAACCCATTTCGGAAAGTAGACACCCTAAGGTATTCGCTGATGGGCATAGTGAGTTCATAGAACTTTTTATTTTTTGTCACAAGTTAGCGGAAAATGATGATTTTTTTTTTTCTTACAAAGTCTCATAATTTACTAACTTGCGACAAAAAATAAAAAATTCTAGGAACTCGCCATGCCCCTCAGGGAATACCTTGGGATGTCTTCTTTCCAAAATGGGGTCACTTGTGGCGTAGTTATACTGCCCTGGCAATTTAGGGGCCCAAATGTGTGAGAAGTACTTTGCAATCAAAATGTGTAAAAAATGGCCTGCAAAATCCGAAAGGTGCACTTTGGAATATGTGCCCCTTTGCCCACCTTGGCTGCAAAAAAGTGTCACACATCTGGTATCGCCGTACTCAGGAGAAGTTGGGGAATGTGTTTTGGGGTGTCATTTTACATATACCCATGCTGGGTGAGAGAAATATCTTGGTCAAATGCCAACTTTGTATAAAAAAAATTGGAAAAGTTGTCTTTTGCCAAGATATTTCTCTCACCCAGCATGGGTATATGTAAAATGACACCCCAAAACACATTCCCCAACTTCTCCTGATTATGGCATTACCAGATGTGTGACACTTTTTTGCAGCCTAGGTGGGCAAAGGGGCACATATTTCAAAGTGCACCTTTCGGATTTCACCGGTCATTTTTTACAGATTTTGATTGCAAAGTACTTCTCACACATTTGGGCCCCTAAATTGCCAGGGCAGTATAACTACGCCACAAGTGACCCCATTTTGGAAAGAAGACACCCCAAGGTATTCCGTGAGGGGCACTGCGAGTTCCTAGAATTTTTTATTTTTTGTCTCAAGTTAGCGGAAAATTATGATTTTTTTTCTTTTTTCCTTATAAAGTCTCATATTCCACTAACTTGCGACAAAAAATAGAAAATTCTAGGAACTCGCCATGCCCCTCACGGAATACCTTGGGGTGTCTTCTTTCCAAAATGGGGTCACTTGTGGCGTAGTTATACTGCCCTGGCAATTTAGGGGCCCAAATGTGTGAGAAGTACTTTGCAATCAAAATCTGTAAAAAATGACCGGTGAAATCCGAAAGGTGCACTTTGGAATATGTGCCCCTTTGCCCACCTGGGCTGCAAAAAAGTGTCACACATCTGGTATCGCCGTACTCAGGAGAAGTTGGGGAATGTGTTTTGGGGTGTCATTTTACATATAACCATGCTGGGTGAGAGAAATATCTTGGCAAAAGACAACTTTTCCCATTTTTTTATACAAAGTTGGCATTTGACCAAGATATTTATCTCACCCAGCATGGGTATATGTAAAATGACACCCCAAAACACATTCCCCAGCTTCTCCTGAGTACGGCGATACCACATGTGTGACACTTTTTTGCAGCCTAGATGCGCAAAGGTGCCCAAATTCCTTTTAGGAGGGCATTTTTAGACATTTGGATCCCAGACTTCTTCTCACGCTTTAGGGCCCCTAAAAAGCCAGGGCAGTATAAATACCCCACATGTGACCCCACTTTGGAAAGAAGACACCCCAAGGTATTCAATAAGGGGCCTGGCGAGTGCATCGATTTTTTTTTTTTTGGCATAAGTTAGCGGAAATTGATTATTTTTTTTTTTTCTCACAAAGTCTCACTTTCCGCTAACTTGGGACAAAAATTTAAATCTTTCATGGACTCAATATGCCCCTCAGCAAATACCTTAGGGTGTCTTCTTTCCAAAATGGGGTCAGTTGTGTGGTGTTTGTACTGCCCTGGCATTTGAGGGTCTCCGCAATCATTACATGTATGGCCAGCATTAGGAGTTTCTGCTATTCTCCTTATATTGAGCATACAGGTAATGAGATTTTTTTTTCCGTTCAGCCTCTGGGCTGAAAGAAAAAAATGAACGGCACAGATTTCTTCATTCGCATCGATCAATGTGGATGAAAAAAATCTCTGCCCAAAAAAAAAAAAAGGAGGGGAAAGGCGTCTGCCAGGACATAGGAGCTCCGCCCAACATCCATACCCACTTAGCTCGTATGCCCTGGCAAACCAGATGTGGATGAATAAATCATTGCCGGGAATTTTTTATATTTTTTTTATATACAAAGTGTTTGCCAAAGCATAGGAACGCCGCCTCCTCCCCAGCTCGTATGCCTTGGCAAACGTATCTGTTACTGCAGAGTAGAAATCTCGTCTTGCAGCGCCGCATACACCGACTTGCGTGTAATCTGACAGCAGCGCAATGCATCTGTCAGAATGCACATCAGTGCTGCAGCTAGTCGATCGGTTGGTCCACCTGGAAGGTAAAAAAAAAAAAAATGAAAAAACCAGGCCGCAACGCAATAATTTTATTAACTTTGGAACAGAACATATAAACTTTAACTTTTTGAACTAAACATTAACCTTTTTGCTTACTGGTTTGTTTTTTTTTTTTACCTTTATAGAACAAACCTCTCCTTCCCCATGGGTCAATGTGCAAAGCGCAAATCGCCCAAAGATGTGGCGAAGTGCGTTATGCACTTTGTCCCAGGTGAAAGGAGACGTTTGCAGCAGCAGTGTGAGTGAATGGGCCCTAATAGCCCTGTGTGCCTGTCCTGGTGAGATGATCCCTATGCTAGGTGTACCTGTGTGTGGTACTTCCGGAAACACTCCCCTAAGCATAGGGCAGGGTGGTCAGGACAGTCAGGACAGAAATAGCAGGTGTCACGCCTTATTCCACTCCTGCTACAGACACGAAATTTTTTTCGGGGTGGCGGTCGGTTTGAGGTACCAGGAACGACACTGGGGAAATGTCGCTCGTGTAGACGGCTAACTACACTGGTGGATGGTGCCACGGAACCTCCTGGGTACAGGAGGTTCGCGATGATCTCTTCCTGAAATTTGAGGAAGGATCCAATTCTCCCAGCCTTACTGTAGATAACAAAACTATTATACAGAGCCAATTGAATTAAATATACAGACACCTTCTTATACCAGCGCCTGGTTCTGCGGGAAACTAAATACGGAGACAACATCTGGTCATTGAAGTCCACCCCTCCCATGTGAAGGTTATAGTCGTGGACTGAGAGGGGCTTTTCAATGACACGGGTTGCTCGCTCAATTTGTATTGTCGTGTCTGCGTGAATGGAGGAGAGCATGTAAACGTCACGCTTGTCTCTCCATTTCACCGCGAGCAGTTCTTCGTTACACAGTGCGGCCCCTCTGCCCCCTTGCAAGACGGGTGCTAACGAGCCGTTGGGGGAAGCCCGCGCGACTAGTTCGCGCGGTACCACAGGCGCCAATCCGTTCTAGAAACAAATGCCTAAAGAGGGCCACACTTGTGTAGAAATTGTCCACATAAAGATGGTACCCCTTGCCGAATAAGGGTGACACCAAGTCCCAGACTATCTTCCCACTGCTCCCCAGGTAGTCAGGGCAACCGACCGGCTCCAGGGTCTGATCTTTTCCCTCATAGACACGAAATTTGTGGGTATAGCCTGTGGCCCTTTCACAGAGCTTATACAATTTGACCCCATACCGGGCGCGCTTGCTTGGGATGTATTGTTTGAAGCCAAGGCGCCCGGTAAAATGTATCAGGGACTCGTCTACGCAGATGTTTTGCTCTGGGGTATACAAATCTGCAAATTTCAGGTTGAAATGGTCTATGAGGGGCCGAATTTTGTGGAGCCGGTCAAAAGCAGGGTGGCCTCTGGGACGGGAGGTGCTGTTATCACTAAAGTGCAGGAAACGCAGGATGGTCTCAAATCGTGTCCTGGACATAGCAGCAGAGAACATGGGCATGTGATGAATTGGGTTCATGGACCAATATGGCCGCAATTCATGCTTTTTAGTTAGACCCATGTTGAGGAGAAGGCCCAAAAAAAAAATATTTCGGAAACTTGGACTGGTTTCCACCGGAAAGGCTGGGCATAAAAGCTTCCCGGGTTAGCGGTTATAAATTGTGTGGCATACAGATTTATTTCTGCCACAACTAAGTCTAAGAGCTCCGCAGTCAAGAACAGCTCAAAAAATCCCAGGGCCGAACCGATCTGAGCTGTCTCAACCCGAACTCCAGACTGGGCGGTGAAAGGGGGAACTGCGCTGCTGGTGTATGCCTCACCACGTAATCCGACAGCACCAGCCCCACTCTGCTGCTCTTGAAGCGGATCCTGCGCAACCTGCGGTCTAGCGACACGGGGCCGGGTACGCCTGGTGCTATCAGGGACCTCAGCCTCCTCGTCCGAACTTTGGGTCAGAGAGCCACTGCTTTCTACAGGTTCGTATTCTGACCCGCTAGATTCGTCAGATGAGGGTTCCCATTCCTCATCCGACTGGGTCAGAAGCCTGTAGGCCTCTTCAGAAGAATACCCCCTGTTTGACATTTGGGCAACTAAATTTAGGGGTATTCCCTGAGACTACCCAAGAAAAAAAAGCAAGCCTGTCTTACAAATGGTAGGCTAGCGAAGTACCGGAGGCCGCTGCGGTTGATAAAAAATATCAAAAAATTTTTATCGCCACAGCGCGTGTAAAGTGAATGTGCAGTGATCAAAAAACATTTTTTTGGGTCACTGCGGTGGGGCGGGCGTGGGTGAACGCACGTGTGGGCGACCGATCAGGCAAACACTGCGTTTTGGGTTGAGGGCGAACCTAAAGTGACACTAATACAATTATAGATCTGACCGTGATCAGTTTTGATCACTTCCAGATACTATAAAAGTACAAATGCTGATTAGCGATACGCTAATCAGCGAATCAGTGACTGCGGTGCGGTGGGCTGGGCGCTAACTGATCCCTAAACTACCTAACCAAGTGGCCTAAACTATACCTAAAACCTAACGGTCAATACCAGTGAAAAAAAAAAGTGACAGTTTGCACTGATCACTTTTTTCCTTTCACTAGTGATTGACAGGGGCGATCAAAGGGGTGATCAAAGGGTTAATTGGAGTTCAGGGGGGTGATCTGGGGCTAGTATGTGGTGTTGGTGTACATACTGTGTAGCCTGCTCCTCTGCTGGATCCAACCGACGAAAAGGACCAGCAGAGGTGCAGGCCAGTCATATAACAGATCATATTTACAAATATAATCTGCTATCTGGCTTGTCATTGTTTTTTTTTAAATCAGCAACCTGCCAGCCGCGATCATTGGCTGGC
The DNA here is from genome assembly GCF_014858855.1 of Bufo gargarizans. Classification (NCBI taxonomy): domain Eukaryota; kingdom Metazoa; phylum Chordata; class Amphibia; order Anura; family Bufonidae; genus Bufo; species Bufo gargarizans. The sequence continues at coordinate 494,935,059 of NC_058082.1, forward strand.
AGGTTGCTGACGAAATACTCCTTGACGAAATGCCGGCCCGCGATGCGCATGCGCGGGCCGGCTGTGACCGAAATCTCGCGTCTCGCGAGATGACGCGCGGATGCGTCCAGGAGGAATAAATCAACCACCTCCCGGACGCATCCGTGCGTACATCGGTCGGGAGGTGGTTAAAGGAGATGTTCAGGCTTTTTCTATTGGTAACCTATCCTCAGAATAGGTCATCAATATCAGATGAGCAGTGGTCCTATAGACATACAGTGGTCCCTCAAGTTACAATATTAAAGGGATTCTGTCATGAGATTCGAGGCCTATAACCTAAACATATGGCCAGGTCCCTACTAATACCCTGAATCCAAAACTGACCTTATTAAATGTGCCTGTGGCTCTATTAGCATATAAAAACAGGTTTTTATAACCTGTCATTCACCTACCTAATGTGTCCAAGGGGACGTTGCTTCATACAGGGTGCCCGGCTGCAGCCATCTCCGTCTGGTGCCCAGCGCCGCCCTCCCTTTCTATAGAGCCGCCTTCCTCACCTCAGCACCGCCTCCAAAATCATCCGCCCCCTCAGCCAGATCCCGTGCGGCTGCAATAGAGCGGTCAAGGCAGGTTTGAGCAAAGTGCGCCGGACGGCGCATGCGCACTTCGCTCAACGAGGCTGCTGCCAGGAGTCCGCACGGGCGCATCAGGTTATACATAGTGCGCACGCGTGGGATCTGGCTGAGGTGAGCGGACGATTTCGGAGGTGGCGCTGAGGTGAGGGAGTCGGCGATTTCTAGTGGGAAGGCGGCACTGGGCACCAGACGGAGATGGCTGCAGCCGGGCACCCTGTATGAAGAGACGTCCCCTTGGACACATTAGGTAGGTGAATGACAGGTTATAAAAACCTGTTTTATATGTTAATAGAGCCACAGGCACATTAAGGCTACTTTCACACTAGCGTTCGGGCGGATCCGTTCAGAACGGATCCGCCCATAATAATGCAGACGGAGGCTCCGTTCAGTACGGATCCGTCTGCATTATTTTAGCAAAAAAAAGAGAAGTGTGGAAATAGCCTGGGACGGATCCGTCCAGACTTTCAATGTAAAGTCAATGGGGGACGGATCCGCTTGAAGATTGAGCCACATTGTGGCATCTTCAAACGGATCCGTCCCCATTGACTTACATTGTAAGTCTGGACGGATCCGCACGCCTCCGCACGGCCAGGCGGCCACCCGAACGCTGCAAGCAGCGTTCAGCTGTCCGCCTGTCCGTGCGGAGGCGAGCGGAGCGGAGGCTGAACGCCACCAGACTGATGCAGTCTGAGCGGATCCGCCTCCATTCAGACTGCATCAGGGGTGGACGGCTGCGTTCGGGTCCGCTCGTGAGCTCCTTCAAACGGAGCTCACGAACGGAATACCGAACGCTAGTGTGAAAGCAGCCTTAATAAGGTCAGTTTCGGATTCAGGGTATTAGTAGAGACCTGGCCATATGTTTAGGTTATAGGCCTCAAATCTCATGACAGAATCCCTTTAATTGGTTCCTGTAGGACCAATGTATGTTGAAACCATTGTAACTCGAGTAATCTGTTCCAAAGCCCCAAAATGTCATCCAAGATTAGAAAAAATGAAGATTTAAGAAAAATAAGCAGATAACTAAGACAGCTAAAGCAAGTCCTTACATATAACAGTCAGGAATAGCTGCTAACTAGCAACTAATACAGCCAAGTGGCCTCGATTGGTTTGATCTGAGTCTGTGGCATTGTATGTGGAGTCTGATTTCAACTTTCAATGGGTCAGAAAAGAGCATTCTAATTTATTGTATCCTGAGGGATCACTGTACAACAGTGAGTAGGAAGAGAGAAGGGAGACAGCACGTGTGCACTGCGTGGGCCGTCTCCTCATACAGCTGATTGACGGGGTTCGAGCCTCCGCTGAGGATTGGTCATCAATAGTAGGGATAAGTGAATCGACTTCGGATGAAACATCCAAAGTCGATTCGCATAAAACTTTGTTTCAGTACTGTACGGAGCGAGCACTCCGTACAGTATTAGAATGTATTGGCTCAGATAAGCCAAAGTTATTACTTTGCGAACTTCATAAATTGATTTCTACTGTAAAAAAAAAAATAAATAAAAATACTGAACTCTGGTTCGGTTCCAAGTGGTATGCGAATCGACTTTGGATGTTTCATCCAAATTCGATTCGCTCATCCCTAGCTGCTGCACTTCTTCCTGGGCGAGACAGGCAACTTTTAATAGGGAGTTTACTTTAAACGTAGCAACCAAAGCTATTTTCGCTCAACACCACCCATGATGTTTATATCATTTGTTATTTATGTATTACATTCTTTATTCAACGGAAAGGGGGGGGGGGGGGGGGGTGATTTAAATTTGCTAAATATATTTTGTAGCCAGTGTTTGAGGCTACAAGACTCACTAATATGGTAATATTGAATAAAAACATTATGTTTCATAGAGAAGCATAGTAATAGCTGAATTGTTAATTTCTTATGTGGGCCTGCCACCTGCTGGCCAACATAAGAATTGAAGCTTCAATACCCTGCGGCCAACGGGGATGCCGGTAAAGACCTGGAAGTGCGTGCTTCCAAGTTTTTGAGCTTTTAGATACAGTGTGTCCATTTTCTGGTCCGCAGCTTGCTTAAAGAGGACCTGTAACCACTCCTGACATTCCTGTTTTAATAGATTCATGTATTCCTCATGTAATAACAATTCTGGAGCAGCTATTCTTATGACTATGTTGTGCCTTTATTATTTCTACTAGAAGTTATGAATGAATGAATTGCTAGCAGTCTGCAGTTAGGGTACAGAAGGGTGGTAACCAGTTGGGGGGGGGGGTATCTGCACAGACTGACAATGGCAGCACCGATTATCTAATCGGTGCGGCCATTGTCAGTCTGTGCAGATACACCCCCCCCCCCCCCCCAACTGGTTACCACCCTTCTGTACCCTTACTGCAGACTGCTAGCAATTCATTCATAACTTCTTGTAGAAATAATAAAGGAATAGCTCAACGTAGAGTCATAAGAGTAGATGTTCCAGAATTGTTATTACATGGGTTATGCATGTAGCTATTAAAACAGGCATGTCAGGAGAGGTGACAGGTCCTTTTTAATTCATGACCCACCGTCTGCTCTGCTGCAGCGAATGACTGCCTTCAGGAGTAATGTCTGTCTTGTGGACACGTCACCTCGGAATCCAGTCACTGGCTGTTGCAGAGCAGATGATCATGTCCCTGCTGGAGTGGAAGTAAACAAGCTGTGGACAGGAAGATACACAGATCCAATGCACAGGAAAAGCCGGTAATTACCAGTAATTCTGTTTCCTCATGGTCACGACAGCACCACCAGAGAGAGATGGACTCCTCCCCTAGGGACAGGAAACCTAGAGTACAAAAAGGAAGTACTTCCCTCCTAACATCAGCGAATTACAGAGATCTAGGAAGCCTTCTAGTTAGTTAGCATCTGAAATAATACTTAAGCAAGTCAAAAACATAATCAACTTTTTTTTATAAATTTGTTTATGCAACAGCCCATGAACACCAATTGTTACAATTAAGGTCGAAGGGTGGGAAGCCGTGGTGCTGTCGTGACCATGAGGAAACAGAGTAATTACTGTCTTTCCCCCATGTCACTACAGCACCACCAGAGAGAATACCTGAAGCACCTTACGCCCAAAAGTTAAAGTTTTTTTTTCCATCTCAGACAATGGGGGCATATCGCTAGGATATGCCCCCATTGTCTTATAGGTGTGGGTCCCACCACTGGGATCCGCACCTATATCGAGAACGGAGCCCCAAAAGTGAAGGAGGGCACACTGCGCATGCGCAGCCGCCCTTTATTCATTTCTATGGGGCCGCCGAAAATAGACTAGCGCTGGCTCGGCTATTGCCGTCTGCCCCATAGAAATGAATGGGAGCATGGGCCACACATGCGCAGCACACTCCCATTCACCCCTATGGGAGAGGCGGGGATTAACGCTTGGTGGTGGACGGACCCCACGTAATCTGGGGTGCTCCGGCCACAGCGCTCCCCGCTCCGTTTTCGATATAGGTGCGGGTACCAGCAGTGGGACCCGCACCTATCAGACAATGGGGGCATATCCTAGTGATATGCCCCCATTTTCTAAGATGGGAATACCCCTTTAAGGAAGCAAAAGAGCCCATATCAAGTCTATAGTGACGAAAAAAAGTGTGTGTGGAGACCAAGTAGCCGCCTTACAAATCTCATCAATGGAGGCACCTCTCCTTTCTGCCCAGGAAGATGCCACTGCCCATGTTGAATGGGCTTTCAGATTATATGGGGGAGATAAACCTGCAGAAACATAAGCAGCAGAAATACCCTGCCTAATCCATCTAGCGATGGTATCTCCCCTCCTTTATTCGTCCCCGACACCTGAATAAAGAGTCTATCAGATTTCCTGAAGTCTTTTGTCTTGACTAAGTACTCCAAAAAACATCTGCGTACATCCAACATATGAAATTTCCTTTTTTACTCAGAAGAGGGATTAGCACAGAAAGAGGGCAGCACCACAACTTGGGACATATGGAAGGTGTCGACCACTTTGGGTAAAAATGCTGGATCCGGCTTGAGGATAATTCTGTCCTCTAAAAATTGGGTATAGGGCTCCCTAACAGATAAGGCTGCTAACTCCCCTACCCTACGTGTTGATGTTATTGCAACTAACAGGGCAGTTTTCTGAGCCAGCACTTTGAGGAGTATATCAGATAAGGGCTCAAAGGGAACTATACATGAGGACTGGAGAACAACTGATAAGTCCCAAGATGGAGCACGCATTGGTACGGATAATTGCAGTCTCTTGACAGACTTAAGGAATCTGATAATCCAGGGATGATCAGCCATCTTCTGGCCAAACATTGCCCCTAAAAGCTGATACATGAACTTTGAGAGTGGCCTCTTTCAATCCCTTCTCCAGACCTTGATGCAGAAAGTCCAGGATGTCCGCCATGTTAGGTCTGTCTAGGTCAAGGGGAGCAAGATTTATCCTAGAAAAGATTTTTTTCCCAGATTCTAAAAGTATATTTTAGACGTCACATCTTTTCTATTGGCTTGTAAGTTGGAGATAACTGCATTAGACAACCTTTTAGCCCTTAAAGGGAACCTTTCATGTGGATATTTGATTATAATCTAACTAATTATATACAATCATTAACTACTAAAAAGTGCCTTAGATGTATTCACTTACTGGTGTGACAGATGGTTACCTCATAATATACACACAAAGATGCCGCATGCGAATGAGCCGATTTGAGTCCGGCGTGATGTCATTGAGTTCAGCGTATATTTAATTCGGAGCTATAGCCACTCCCCTGCCCACCTGCTGCTGATTCCTATAGAAACAAACTGTCATTCAGCAGCAGGTGGGTGGGGAGAGTCAGGAGCTCATGAATATTCATGACTCATCATTATCAGTACAAGATGTTGGCAGATTGACTGGGTCAATTAAAGAAAGTGACCCAGCATTTTGCTAAGCAAATCAGTCACTTATTTATGTTGCCCTTAGTTAGGACACCATAAAACTGGTGACAGGTTCCCTTTAAGGTCTGCCTCTCAAAGGCCAAGCAGTCAAATCAAGATTTCGTACCTCTGGATGACATATTGGGCCCTGCATGAGATTTGGACTCAGGGATCCCCCAGAGACATGACCCTCAGACAGGAGAACCAGGCTCTCTGCGGCCAGAAGGGAACCACCAGGATGACTCTTGCTCTCTCTTCCTTTATCTTCTTGATTACCCTGGGAATAAGTGCCAGTGGGGGGAAGGCATACACTAGGTCCCAATCCAAACTCTGAGATAGAGCATCCACTGCTAGAGGCCTGTCTGCTGGCGATAGGGAGTAGAAATTGCTGACCTGTCTTTTTTTTTATATCCTTGTTGTGAAGAGATCCACCTGAGGCTTGCCCCATAAGGCCGAGATCTTCGAGAACACTTCTGGATTTAACTGCCACTCTCCTTGACAAATCAGATGTCTGCTGAGATCGTCCGCCCTGAAGTTCAGATCTCCTTTTAAGTGGGTCGCTGATATTGAATTTAGCTGGGATTCTGCCAGGGAGAAAAACTGAAAAGGCAACGACATTAGAACTGGACATTTAGTAGTTCCTTGTCTCTTGATCAGGGATACTGTAGTAGTATTAATCGGACAAAATTCTTACATCTTTACCCTGGATAGAAGGGGCTAAGGACTGAAGGGCCCTAAAAACTGCCAGGGTTTCTTTGTAATTTGAGGATCTAGCTTGAACCTCTGGTTCCCAGGACCCCTGGAAATCTAAACTGCCCATGTGCGCCCCCCAACCATAAGGCCTATCATCTGTGGTTATTACTACTGAACACATTATCTACCTGTAGGACGACATTATCAACCTAAGGACGAGATTACCTTATTAGACAATCTAATTTTCCTATCCAGGTCTAACTGAGTACCAACCCAGGTATTTAACAATTCTAATTGCAACCTCCTGGAATGCAGCTGACTCCATGGAACCGCAGGGAAAGCGGTGGTGAAAAGAACCAACAGAGACATCCCTTTCCAAATAGTAATGAAAGGAACAGAGGAAACTTCCTGAATTAAAGAAAAAAATCTTTTCAATTTTCTGCCTGGGAAGAAAGGACTTCTGAGCCACAGAATCTAATAAGATTCCACAAAAAAAACTTTGGTTTTGTAGGGAGAGGAGAAGATTTTTCCCAGTTGATTACCCAACCCAGCTTTTCTACAATTCCCTGTGCATGAACTAGGAAATTTTGTACCTTCTTTGGATTCTGCCACCAGCAAAAAAATCATCCAAGTATGGGATAAAGATGCAGTCTCCTTCTCTGATGTGAGCCGCCATCTCGGCTATGATTTTTGTGAAGACTCTCGGAGCGACAGCAATCCCAAATGGCAGGGCACAAAATTGTAGGTGGGAATTTATCTGAACTGCTAACCTCAGGAACTTCTGGAAGTTTTTGTGGATGGGTACATGGAAATAAGCGTCCTTTAAGTCTAGAGACGCCATATAATAGTCCTTTGTCAATAGATTTATTGCTGACCTTAGGGACTCCATTTTGAACCGATGGTGAACAAGAAACTGATTCAGAGGCTTCAGATTTATAATGACCCTGAATGTTCCATTTGGTTTTCTTACAAGGAACAGAGTGAAATAAAACCCGACCTATTTCCTCTACCGGAACCGGAAACCCATTTTTCGACAAAACCTCCGACTCCACAAGAGACTGACCTAAGGGCCCCGAAGAGCAAGTTGTGACTACAGGTCCTTCAAAAAAAAATTAGCATATTGTGATAAAGTTCATTATTTTCTGTAATGTACTGATAAACATTAGACTTTCATATATTTTAGATTCATTACACACCAACTGAAGTAGTTCAAGCCTTTTATTGTTTTAATATTGATGATTTTGGCATACAGCTCATGAAAACCCAAATTTCTTATCTAAAAAAATTTGCATATTTCATCCGACCAATAAAAGAAAAGTGTTTTTAATACAAAAAAAGTCAACCTTCAAATAATTATGTTCAGTTATGCACTCAATACTTGGTTGGGAATCCATTTGCAGAAATGACTGCTTCAATGCGGCGTGGCATGGAAGCAATCAGCCGGTGGCACTGCTGAGGTGTTATGGAGGCCCATGATGCTTCGATAGCGCCTTAAGCTCATCCAGAGTGTTGGGTCTTGGGTCTCTCAACTTTCTCTTCCCAATATCCCACAGATTCTCTATGGGGTTCAGGTCAGGAGAGTTGGCAGGCCAATTGAGCACAGTAATACCATGGTCAGTAAACCATTTACCAGTGGTTTTGGCACTGTGAGCAGGTGCCAGGTCGTGCTGAAAAATGAAATCTTCATCTCCATAAAGCTTTTCAGCAGATGGAAGCATGAAGTGCTCCAAAATCTCCTGATAGCTAGCTGCATTGACCCTGCCCTTCATAAAACACAGTGGACCAACACCAGCAGCTGACATGGCACCCCAGACCATCACTGACTGTGGGTACTTGACACTGGACTTCAGGCATTTTGGCATTTCCCTCTCCCCAGTCTTCCTCCAGACTCTGGCACCTTGATTTCCGAAAATTTGCTTTCATCCGAAAAAAGTACTTTGGACCACTGAGCAACAGTCCAGTGCTGCTTCTCTGTAGCCCAGGTCAGGCGCTTCTGCCGCTGTTTCTGGTTCAAAAGTGGCTTGACCTGGGGAATGCGGCACCTGTAGCCCATTTCCTGCACACGCCTGTACACGGTGGCTCTGGATGTTTCTACTCCAGACTCAGTCCACTGCTTCCGCAGGTCCCCCAAGGTCTGGAATCGGTCCTTCTCCACAATCTTCCTCAGGGTCCGGTCACCTCTTCTCGTTGTGCAGCGTTTTCTGCCACACTTTTTCCTTCCCACAGACTTCCCACTGAGGTGCCTTGATACAGCACTCTGGGAACAGCCTATTCGTTCAGAAATTTCTGTGTCTTACCCTCTTGCTTGAGGGTGTCAATGATGGCCTTCTGGACAGCAGTCAGGTCGGCAGTCTTACCCATGATTGCGGTTTAGAGTAATGAACCAGGCTGGGAGTTTTTAAAAGCCTCAGGAATCTTTTGCAGGTGTTTAGAGTTAATTAGTTGATTCAGATGATTAGGTTAATAGCTCGTTTAGAGAACCTTTTCATGATATGCTAATTTTTTGAGATAGGAATTTTGGGTTTTCATGAGCTGTATGCCAAAATCATCAATATTAAAACAATAAAAGGCTTGAACTACTTCAGTTGGTGTGTAATGAATCCAAAATATATGAAAGTCTAATGTTTATCAGTACATTACAGAAAATAATGAACTTTATCACAATATGCTAATTTTTTTAGAAGGACCTGTATGTAACGGGTAGGTGGTAGACTGATTAACTCGAGATGGAGACCCTCTTTTATGGTCTCTAGAACCCACGAACTTCCTGCTATTAACTGCCACTGTGCAAAGAAGTTTTTAAGTCTGCCACCCACCCGCAAGACCCAGTCATTGTGAACTGGATTTCTTGAAGGTGGAAGAGGGTTGGTTGAATATAAGGACACTACCTTTATGTGGCCCCCTCCATCTGTTACCTGCTTGACCTCTGCCTCTAACCTTTAGCATGAAAGGGCCGATACTATCTAGAGGACTGCGGAACAGGGAATCGCTTCTTTTTATCTCCTGCTTTGTCCAATAAATCAGTGAGAACGGATCCAAAAAGGAACTCACATGGGATAGAGCACAATTTATTCTTGGAGCCGAGATCCCCTGACCAGCTCGTGACCCAGAGAGCTTGTCTAGCAGAAGTTCATTAAGGCCACAGCCCTAGCTGACCTTCTCAAGGTATCAGATGAGGAATCTGCCAGAAAAGCGGCTGCCTTCTTAATTGCAGGGAGGGAGGCCAGCAGCTGATCCCCAGGCACATTTTGGATATGTGCTGAAAGCTGATCAATCAACAACATCGTGGACCTAGCCACTGACGTTGCCGCTATGCTTGTTTCAAGCGCTGCCCCAGCGGTCTCCCAAGCTCTCTTAAGGAACTCTTCCGCCTTCTTATCCATGGGCTCTTTACGAGTCCCCAACTCTTCAAAAAGGCAAGGAACCTCTTCTAGAAATTTTGGCTATAGCCACATCAATTTTAGGCGGACGATCCCAAGTTTTGGTCTCCATCTCATCAAAGGGATACTTCCTTTTGATGGCCCTGGGAATAAACTACTTCCTGTCTGGGTTCTCCCATTCTGATTTAATAAGTTGAGACACAGTCCGGTGAATAGGAAAAACTTTCCTTTTCTTTATCTCAAGTCCTTTAAACATGATGTCCTGGATAGACTACTGTTCCCTAGCCTCTTCTAGCCCCATGGCTGATCTTACTGCCTTGACCAACTGATCCGTATCTTCACACTGAAATAATGGTCTTCCTGATAAATCATCCTCAGACCCCTCTTCTGAGTCTGACTTAACCATAATTAAACCGTCTTCTTCAATGTCAGGTGGTACTGCGACAGAGGGAGCAACCGCAGTCTGCGGTATAGATATTACAGGCGGTGACCAAAAACCTCTTAAGGAGGCCTCCACCTGATTTTTGACCATCTCCGGCAACTGCAGCAGCAATGAAGAAGCTTCTTGTGCCATAACCTTATTAGTACAACTGATACAATTAGGTTTGCTATAGTCAGCAGCAAGACTGACTCCGCCACATTGCGCACTCCTTACTTCTAGAACTTTTAGATCTTCTGGAACCCTCATCTGTAGATGGGACTTTGAAGGAAGATTCCAAGCGAACTTTCTTGGAGCTCGTATCTTCACTGAAGACACTCATTTTAGACACAATACCCCCCTCCTGGAAATAGCTAACACCTATGGCTGTTTACTTCACACACGGAGGCCGACTGCAGCAAAAAGGCACTTACTTTTATATCTGCCGCAGAGAGCTCCGGGAGACCCGGCGTCTGACTTCACGATTCTGCATCGGCATCCTCCCCGCTCCTCCCAGCCATCATCATCTGACTCAGACTCCGCCTCCAGATGGCCACGCGCGCCAGAGCTCCAGACCCTCTCCTAATTTCACCAGCCTCCAGCTTCTCACCGGAGACTCCCCAAACAGGTGAACTTACCTTAACTGCCACTGTCTCCCTCGAAACCACAAGCGGGCCGCGGCGATAGAAAGGAGCGGGCGGGAGGCAAGTACACGGACCTGCTTCTGGGGGTGAAGGAACCGACTCCACACCGGGAACAATACGGGGCACCCAGCCACCCTGAACCAGAGAGATTTTTTCTGCCTCCCAGGTCCCCCAGCTATTTACACAACACAACCACCTGGCTATGGAACACTCCAGGCTTCCTAGGGACAGGAAACCACTGATGTTAGGAGGGAAGTACTTCCTTTTTGTACTCTAGCTTTCCTGTCCCTAGGGAGGAGTCCATCTTTCTCTGGTGGTGCTGTCGTGACATGGGGGAAATATGAATCTTCATACAAACTACAAAAAATGGCGTGGTGTCAAAAGGCAAGAAGTGCTCAACCCCATATGTAGTTGTGCATCTATACCCAGGGGAGCAGATCCTGCACTTGTGGCCCCTTGCTAATGGTGATCCCCAGCAAAAATGCATACAGTGGAGAGTGCCTGCAGTGGACCACAAGTACCACAAAGACATTCTACACAAGATAGAAAAATGTGTGGATGTAAATAGCTATATGAAAAACATTAATAAGGACGGTGCACTACTGTGCACCTTCCTTATTAATGTTTATTAAAATAAGAATCTTCCCATAGTGGAAGCAGGCTGTGGGCACCTGTGAAAAGTTATTAATTCCCAGACAAACCTTTTATGGCAAGAACTGAATATAGCAGCTACCAGTGGCATAACTGTAATTCATGGGGTCCCATAGTAAAATAAGATGGGGCTCCCACCACCTAGTGTAAGAAAATTAACACAGCAGCATAAATGGCAATTAAAAGGTATGTGAAATAGCACAAACAAATGTACAATGTTTTTGCACCTAATAGGGACCTCCTCAACCTATGGGCCCCATAGCAAGTGCTATAGCTACACTTTTTAAATGTTTATTTTATTCAAATTTAGGCCTAGTTTAAACTTCAGTGATTTGGTCACTAATTCCCATCAGTGATTGGAAGCCAAAACCAGATGAGGGTCAAAAACACAAAACAGGTTCAAATCTTTTCACTACACCTCATTGCTGTTTAGGCTCCACTTCTGGATTTGGCTCAATCACTGATTGAAATCACTGACCAAATTACTGAAGTGTGAACTAGGCCTTAAGGTTGGTTTTACAGCCAATTGTCGGGAAGGAAGCGTTCCTTCCCGACATTCGGCTGCACACTCAGTGAAGGAAAGAGCTATATTTACATGCAGCGATCTCCTCCACAGTATGAGTGCTCACTACTGCGATCCCTCATCCCTATACAGAAACATTATTTCTAGGTAGCAGATTGCCCTTCAGCCAGTGTGATCTGCTGCTCAGAAACAATGATTGATGTGCCCGCCCAAATGACAGGATCACCTGATGAACGATATCAGGTGATCGACAGCACATGGACAGATGGGCAGATTGTAAGGAACTAGCGTTCAGAGGAACGGTTGTTCACTATAATCTGCCCGAAAATCAGGCAGTCTAAATCCACCTTTAGACTTGCACATGATTCTCCACATCTCCAGGACAAATATATAGCTTTTCTAACTTTTTGTGAAGACGAATTCATGGATTTCTTAAAATTAAGTGTATAACAGTGTTTTACAGTTATTAAAGGCATGGTGCATTACTTATTTTACTTACAGAAAATTGAAGGAATTTCAGAAATTGTATTCCAATAAATATGGTCTAAGTTCTAAGTAGCCTGATTACTTATGACAGTCACTACAGTAAATGTATTACTAAATTAGGAGTCAGGGTGTAATAAGAAACAAGAGTCAGAATGTTGGCATACCAGCTGTACACAATACTAACATAGGTGTTCGTAATACACCAATAAAGAAAAACTTGACAAACGTCTAAATCAGCTTACAACGGATTAAAGGAAGGAACAAGAAAGATTTTATTGTCACATTTAATGTTTTCACCACTTTACTTCAAAATCTACATTTTACAAAGTGACCATTGAGTGTCTCATATGACCATTATCTTTAGATATAGCCTTTCAGGACTTTGACTCCATCCGGTGATACATTTTGTTTGATGGTAAACTGTCTCTCAGATATATCTTTGTTGAAATGTTTCATTTGGAGCTTGTTGTTGGGAGCCACTTTCAGGAAAAAAAAACAAAAAAGTAGAAAAAGATACCATACCATCTCTTAAAATTTGGAATTCCAATATACAGTCTTTCACAGCAAGTTACTTCATTGAAGTTAAAACTTCCCATAAGCTTAAAAACCCAAAAACAGAAATAAAAACATTTTAGTCTCCTCCTATTACAATCCAGCTCATTTAGGATAAAAATATTATTCTAAAAGATAAATTACAATAACTTTAACAATTAATAGTCCATTACAAATACCTCTGTCGTCCCCTCAAAACAATTATTCTTGGATTCATACAAGGCTAGTCCATCAAAACATCTTGGTATAGGTGAAAGCAATCTTCTGGTTTTATTGTATTGTAATGCTTACATATAAAAGTTGGAAGGAACATTCAAGTTTTAAAGTCTGCACACTGAACCTAAAAATAACAATTTGGAGTGAAACAAGCAGAGCTGTAAACTCCAGGAGGTAGAGGCCATCAGTTTGTATGTACATATACACAGAATATTCAGTGTTTATTTTAGGAAAAAAGAAAAAATGGAAAAGAAATTCTACTGTGACATTTCAACACTTCCACAACAGCTCTTCCCTAAGTACACATATAAAGTTAGAGATACTGCCCCTATGTTCAGTTCTAGCCCAGTTTTTGTCTGCCATTCCTCATGTTGGAGCCGTCCAGTGCAAAAAAAATAAAAAAATCCAAAAATTTCACAAAAACAACTAAAATGTGCCAGCTAGTGCACCTTTGTACAGCGGGACGTGAAAAGGACCTTCACAAAGAAGCCCATCAATGGAATTATTTACACAGATGAATAATGAATGATGCATGCCCATGACTGAAAAGGTAAGAAAGGAAGGAAGTCTAAGAAAAATAGATTAAATATATATTTTATATATTTATATAGGGGAGGAATTAAAGGGTCCCATCCCCTCTAGTCACAGATGCACTTATTCTAACCACAAACCTTCTGTCTTCACTATATCAAAATAGCAACACGCTCCTCTAGCACAATGCTGCAAAGAAGCCATCAAGTGCTGGAGACTGAACACTGGGTGATCCTGTGGTCTGCTCCTGTTTTTGGGAGGTACTTCATGATTGGTCTCCAGACAGTGCTCGATTTTCTTCCAAGCAATTGCTTGTATCAACATAAAATGAGGAGGTTTTAGGAATGGCTCAGTATAAAAAGGCTTAGCACAGTTCCTTTCAATAACACATAAATAAAACAAAATAGTTAAAAGCAACCTCTACAGAAGCAAAAAGAAAAAAGGGATTTATTCCACAAAATTTGGTGCAGTTGTCAATTTGTTCTGAGCCTTAAAACTGCTTAGAATTAATAAAAGAACAAACAAAAAAAAACAAATTGGGGTTAAATTATCTTAAAATACAACCACTGATTTTATCGGAGTGAAAGTCACTAGTACGCCATTTTGTTTAAAATATAATATAGATTTTACATTTAGTGGTTGATAAGTTAAATCTTAATTAAGAAAAAATAGTAAAAGCATGATCAAGCTTCAAGATTGCAATCCCCAGACTCCAGTGGAAAGCTACGGGACACCTTCAGTAGTACGTCTTCCAAACTATTCCCAAACCAGTGGAGATGGTGGCATCTCAGACGGCTGAGCAACAGTGGAACTGCAATGGTTAAAAGAAGCACAAGGGTTAATGATAACCATGGTAGACACTGATCTACTATGTTTCTGTATATCAGAAATTGGAGAAATAATTTGGGGGCTGCAACACGTTCAGGTTTCTGGATGCAGTTTTTAAAGGCAAAACCAAAAGTGGATTATAAAAAAAGTTGAGAAGTTGTATCTGTCTTAACACCTTCTCTACTTTTATGATCGACACCTGATTTTGGCTTCAAACACTGAATGTGTGGCAGCACCCTTAGGAGATGATCTGTACTATTTAAGGCTCCTTTACACAACAATCGGGGCAATTATCAGGAATGAGTGTTCCTAGGAACGTTCCTTCCCTATAATTGTTCTGTGTAAGGGCTCATTCACACGTGTTGTTTGGTTCCGCAAACGAGGCACATTTTTTGCGGCTCGGGTGCGGACCTATTCACTTCAATGGAGATGCGGACAGCACTCAGTGTCACATTTTCTGTCCAGAAACAATTTGTATTGGGATGAGTGATCACAGTAAGAGTCAAATGCCTTCATATAAGGAGGTGATTGCTGCATGCAACTGCAGCTCTCACTTCCACTCTCTATCAGAATTATTGGGAACAAACGGTTCATTCCCAGTAATTTCCCAGTCAGTTGGCACATTATAAAGAGGCTGTTGTATTAACATGTGACCACCTGTCTTACATAAAGACATTGTAAAGCTTTAGCAGACGCTGTTATATAGTGTCATAAATAATATGCTTAGGACAGGCCAGCAATGTGTGATCGATGGGTGTCTGATCCTTTAGAACCCACAATCAGCAGAACAAAGGGGCGCATGAACACTCATCCTATAGGCCATCATTAAGAAACCCAAGAATACACTGTCTTACCAGAGAAGAGCCCTTTTAAAATGCGCCAGCTGGGCACTCAGCTGTTCCCACAGAGTCACATTCCCAGCACCTACGGCAAACAACTAATTATGCCAGGAAAGCTGCATCCAGGCAGGATTTTGTCTCCTGCAGCAGTGACCTTGCATGGATGGATCAAGTGTGCCAGAACAGGAGCCAGTTCTAGAAAAAGTGCAGTTCAAAAAGGAGTAATAACCCTCTATAATCTCCCAAATGGACAGGGGTGGTCTACAAGAGACAACCTATTTATTATAAAACCACTAGATGTATATGTCGTCTATAGTGAATTTCTCTTTTCTATCATCTTGGGTTTTAATCTATGAAATATTTTAACTTTTTGATTTTCTGTTTTATCACACTCCATTTTTCTTGTTTTACTGGATTGTCTATGGGGAAATTGATTCGTTTTGATCAGGAACCGGATAACATGACATTTTCTTCTTGGGTATATTTATATTCTGGATGCCCTTTTTTGCATTTGCTTATGAAAAAAAATATTCTAAAATTCATAGTTTGGTGATAAAGGTGACACAAAAAATGATGATGAAGAGCCCACAGTCAGATATACTCGCTAGCAATAAACATACCTTATAAAGCTTTTAAAAGCGGCAGACTGAGGGTTGATGCACAGCGGCACTCTGTTCCCTTTTTGCTGCTCCAAAATAAACTGATGGATGATTTCTGTAGCACAAAGAATTGAAATAAGAAAAATCTCTTGTGAATAAAATAAAAGTTGTATATTACAGTGCACTTATTCTGTCATTAACGTTGACTATAGAGTAAGCATTCTGCATTTTTGTAGCTCAACTTCATAATTTTTTTTTTTCAACTTTATATATCTTTAAAACTGGGACATAAATTGCCAGGCTTAAAGGGGTTGTGCAGCCAGTGCATATTGAGGACTTATCCTCAGGATAGGTTATCAATATCTGATTGGTGGGATCAGAACTCCTCTGCTTCCTCTTCAAGATTAACTAACCTGAGTGCCGCCTCGGAGGCGCAGAGTAATTACTAGTGCTTATTCCATTCACCTGAATGGGACGAGCACTTGTAATTACCGTACACTGTGCCGCTACTGCAAGCGAGACGACAAGCAATGGAATTGTACAAGAGCTGCCTCTTCAAACAGCTGATTAGTGGGGGTGCCAGGAGTCAGAACCCCACCAATCAGGTATGGTTGACCTATCCTGAGGATAAGTCATCAAAATGTACTGACTGCACAACCACTTTAAATTCAGAAAGCGTCACGTGTCACGACTATCATAGTCTTCAAAAACAGCAAAACCAATGGAAACCTGACTGATTTTATTAGGGCTTATTCACATCGCTGCTAGTCATTTCCATTGTCCTGCTCTGTTAACAGAAGAAGAACAGCAAAAAAGTGACAGATCTGGCACATAACTGAACCGAATGGAATCCAAACCGACCCCACTGACTATAATGGGATCTGTTTGAGAGTCCACTCTTTTACCTGACTGCTGCTTTTGTCAGAATCTGTGACGAAGGACCTGAATGGAGCCTCCAATAAGTGAACAAGCTCTTATAATTCAGAAAGATCTGTCAGGAGTAACTGGGATCTCTTTAAAAACGGTCATAAAAGTCAGTGGACTCAACGAGAATGATAGATTCAGTCTTATTGTTTAATAAAAAAAAATATATATATTTTTTGCCCCTTACTCCCATTTTGCCTGTAATCCTTAGCAGCCAGGTCCACTGAGGACTCCATTTATCAGAATAGAAACATGGCGTGTCGGGCAGTCCATGGTTAGGAGACTAGGGGTGACTAATTCCCCTGTTTTTTTAGGGTGCAGTATGGACAGAACCCTGTACCCACCATGCAGGAGCCCGACTCTGTACACTAGGAAACCCATTGTTTTAAAAGCTACCTTGGAAAAAAATCGACTTTTCTACCCTACAAGGACTACTGTACTGGTGGTTAGATTATGCTGCATTTATTGTGTGGACACAACAGTACATGCTGTATGGTGGTGTCCGTTACTGCTGGGGTGTCAAGTTTGTGGTATTTTAATATTATTAACATTAAAGGCCAAGTTTTAGACACCGCCTGTAATTTTAGATTAATTACAAGAAAAAAAAAGCCAGCTCGGATGAAGGGGTTCTCCAGGATTTACATATTGATGCCCTAGCTTCAGGATAGGTGATCAGTATGAGATTGGTCCCGGTGCCGATCTGATATTGATGACCCATCTTGAGAAAAGGCACATCAATATGTAAATCCCGAAAAAAAAGGGTTTGCACACTATTACAAATGATGGCATATTTCCAAAGGAGAAAATGCTTACCTTTTACCTGCCGTACAGAACTAAGGTTCTTTTCAAAAGTGTCATCAAATTTGGGGTTTGTGATTGGCTCAAAATCACTGGTATAGACCCTGCCCGTAGAGGTGGAGAAACAGCATTTACACATGCAGGTGTGATATCGCAGACGCCCTTCATCCAGGTAGGGGTGAGCCAATGCATCTTTAGCAGATATCCGCTTGGACTGCAGCAGAAACAAAGTTGTGATTATTTCTATATTTCACTACTCCTGTGAACAAGCAGAAAACAATCAGACTTCCAGTCTACAACAGGAGGACATCAGGATGCGAGTCACAACCTATAGAACTAAACCTTACTTAACGGGGTTGTCCGAGTTACATAAAAAAAAAGAAGAAAAAAAAATAAAAATAAAAGCACTGTAAATCTGATGGTTAGCAATATATACATAAGGACAAGTTCTAGAAAAAAAAAAACAACAACCCTATACTTAATAATTTTCCTAGTTCCGTTCTGGCCAACAGCTGCAGAGCTGTGGGGAGGGCATGTAACAGTCTGAGGTTTTCCTCGGGAATATTTGAAGGCGTCAAAGACTGTCTTTTCCTCCCCCCTGCTCTGTAAAGCGAGTGACCAAAATTGCTGCCCTGTCTGCAGTGTTGTATGTGTAGGACTACAAGTCCCTGCTGTACAGTACAATGACATTGCTGATACACACAGGATCTTCCCCTACCTGTTCTTGTGCAATGCTCTGCAGACACTTCCTCACAGCCAGCAGAAGAGTACAGAGGAGAAGAGTCCTCCAGTCTTTGTCAGCTCTTTGTTTGCAGGGAAGGAAGATCCTGTGCACACCATTTGTCTCGCAGCAGCTGCTCAGTACCTAAGGCAGAGCCTCCAACCCTGAGTCTATGCTGCAGATGGTAAAAGGGGTTAAACTCTGCTGAAGAATCTGGAGAGAGGGGAGACACAGGGCAGTGCAGGATGTGTGGTCAGCAAATCGGCACTGCAAGGGGCGTGGCTTGTCGCTCCAACCAGCACAGCCTTCATAGTGATGTTCCCTCAGGCTTGTGCACAGAGTGTCATCAGAGCAGGGAGAGAAGCTGACATCACAGGTCATGTGACCTCAGCTAACTAGGAGTACGGGGCCATTGCAGACGAAGTGAATTGAAAACCCCTTACATTTGCGTAGTTAGAAACAGGAACAAAAAATAACTTTGACAACCCCTTTAAAGGTCTATAACTTAAAGGGAACCTGTCACCGGGATTTTGGGTATAGAGCTGAGGACATGGGCTGCTAGATGGCCACTAGCACATCCGCAATACCCAGTCCCCATAGCTCTGTGTGCTTTTATTGTGTATAAAAACCGATTTGATACATATGCAAATTAACCTGAGATGAGTCAGAGCTTGAAAATTTGACTCTTCTCTGGTCATACAAGTAAGATATGACTCATGTTAATTTGCATATGTATCAAATTGTTTCTTTTTACACAATAAAAGCACACAGAGCTATGGGGACTGGGTATTGCGGATGTGCTAGCGGCCATCTAGCAACCCATGTCCTCAGCTCTATACACAAAATCCCAGTGACAGGTTCCCTTTAAAGGGGTTGCCTGATAAATGACCACCCTTCTGAAAGCCAGAAGTCAGCTGTGCTTTAGGGAGGGAAAAGTCTATTAAGAATACAAAATATATTAATAAAGTATATTACAAAAACTGTTATTAGGGCGTTAGGGACATGTTAATAACAATGTATTCAAAAGTTTAGTTACTCTAAGTAATATTACATAGCATATTTCAGATAAATGGCTGATGTGATACAAGGACAGCTCGTGTCAGAAGATAAGCAGCTTGTACACAGTGGCTCTCCATTCTGACTCATAGAAGGCTGGTCCATGTGGGGTGACCCACCCCTAACAGGGCATATGAACAGGATGTGTCCTTAGACAATAAAAAAATTAAATAAAAAATTATATACAGTACAGACCAAAAGTTTGGAAACACCTTCTCATTCAAAGAGTTTTCTTTATTTTCATGACTATGAAAATTGTAGATTCACACTGAAGGTATCAAAACTATGAATTAACACACGTGGAATTATATACATACAACAAAAAAGTGTGAAACAACTGAAAATATGTCATTCTAGGTTCATCAAAGTAGCCAACTTTTGCTTTGATTACTGCTTTGCACACTCTTGGCATTATCTTGATGAGCTTCAAGAGGTAGTCACCTAGCAGATATTCTACCATGAAGGCCTGATTCACACAGTCTCTTCTTAACAGTTGTTCTAGAGCAGTGTTTCCCAACCAGTGTGCCTCCAGCTGTTGCAAAACTACAACTCCCAGCATGCCCAGACAGCCAAAGGCTGTCTGGGCATGCTGGGAGTTGTAGTTTTGCAACAGCTGGAGGCACACTGGTTGGGAAACACTGTTCTAGAGATGTGTCTGCTGCTAGAACTCTGTGTGGCATTGACCTGGTCTCTAATCTGAGCTGCTGTTAACCTGAGATTTCTGAGGCTGGTGACTCGGATGAACTTATCCTCCGCAGCAGAGGTGACTCTTGGTCTTCCTTTCCTGGGGCGGTCTGCATGTGAGCCAGTTTCTTTGTAGCGCTTGATGGTTTTTGTGACTGCATTTGGGGACACTTTCAAAGTTTTCCAATTTTTTGGGACTGACTGACCTTCATTTCTTAAAGTAATGATGGCCACTCGTTTTTCGCTAACAGTCTATTCAGTAGGACTATCAGCTGTGTATCCAGCTGACTTCTCCACAACGCAACTGATGGTCCCAACCCCATTTATAAGGTAAGAAATCCCACTTATTAAACCTGACAGGGCACACCTGTGAAGTGAAAACCATTTCAGGTGACTACCTCTTGAAGCGCATCAAGAGAATGCCAAGCGTGTGCAAAGCAGTAATCAAAGCAAAAGGTGGCTACTTTGAAGAACCTAGAACAGTGATGGCAAACCTTTTAGAGACCGGGTGCCCAAACTGCAGCCGAAACCTACTTATTTATTATAAAGTGCCAACACAGTAATTTAACCTGAATAATAATATAGCATATCTTCCATGTACTTCATTTATTTAGCTATAATAGCCTGCCTCCATTCTATGCGCTGCCTGTGCCGTTCATTGTGCACCCTGTGCTGATGAAGAAAAGTCTAAGGCATATTGGTACACCATATACTTTTTACAGGGTGCGGGTGCCCACAGAGAGGGCTATGAGTGCCACCTCTGGCACTCGTGCCATAGGTTCGCCACCACTGACCTAGAATATGACATTTTCAGTTGTTTCACACTTTTTTGTTATGTATATAATTCCACATGTGTTAATTCATAGTTTTGATGCCTTCAGTGTGAATCTATAATTTTCATAGTCATGAAAATAAAGAAAACTCTTTGAATGAGAAGGTGTGTCCAAACTTTTGGTCTGTACTGTATATATAATAATAATAATATTATTATATACGGTAATAAACACATACCCTTCTTATACTAGCTCAGTAGGCCCCTGGCTCTGCACAGCATGTGTACTGGGTAACGATTGCATCCATTTGCTAACTGAACAGGACAAACACAAGACCCCGCCCTTCCACAATCATATTTAGTCCGTAAAAAACATGTGTGACAGGTCACATGACCGACACCATGTGCAGAATGTAAGAAAGGCATTTTAAACTCCTGTATATTAGAAAATTGTATAATTCTGCGTTGTACAAACAAAACCTGTGGGCCATCCGTTTCTGTAGACACTAACAGGAGAAGCTTCACTACAGCCCTTCCGAACCTTTCACACAGTAACAATGTGAAGCAACTCACAGGTAGCAAGCTCCAGCCCAGGAGACTGAAGGACCAAAGTCGCTCCATCAAGACCTCATATGACAAGTACATTCATATTAGCAGGAAAAGTCCGCAAAGAAAACAGATGACCTTGGAACAGAAGGATTTTAACAAGTTTCTGCACAAGAGAAGTTCATTTATGTCTGATACTCTTTAAGGGATGATGCGTGATGTGTTAACAGGCTTCCATAGAGAGCAGGAATCTCTGATCTAAGATCCACAGTGACAGAGAACTGTGTGAGTAAACCTATTCTCTATAACATATTGTAAATGCTACGTGGTTAATGGATGATGAATACACAGATCACATTTGCTACTGAAGATACAACATTAATCATACTAACCACAAGGGGGAGCTCAATGAACACAAATCCAGCAGCACATAATAGTGTGGCACCATTTAATTGGAAAATAAGAGCATGCCCCTGGGAGGAAGACACTGTCCACAAGCTTTTACAAAGGGAGCAAATTGATTCCTAGCATGTGTTAAATTCCCCTAATCAGGCTAATGGTGATCGTCACTATGGCAATATTTACACTGCATGGAGCAGAATGCAGGTGACACTTGTACACTAGGGTAAGCAGTACTTTATATAGCACAGGGAGGGAGGGGGGGGGGGGGGGGGGGGTCACGTGTGCAGTGCTCTACGGATACCATAGTAACACGCTATATACAAGTCAAGGTATAGCAGTTGATATCTCCATGTACGGTAACAATCCACCCCACCACTAATCTATAAATCGAAGTGCAGGGTTTCACTAAATAAGGGTTTCAGGGTGTTTTCCAGTGATCTGTTTGGATTTTGATTAAAATATAACTAATGCAGCAGCCCAAGATAAAGAATTCCAGTCTGCCTTTTAGGGCTCATTCAGATGACTATGTGTTTTGCAGTTCGCAAACTGCAGATCCGCAAAACACGGATACATGCCTATTCTTTTCCATAATTATAGACAAAGAGACATAATTATATTTTTGCGGGGCTGCAGAACAGAAGTACGGATGTCCGCATCTTTTGTGGCCCTATTGAAATCAACGTGTTTGCATTGGTTCCGCAAACCCATAAATACTGCCATGTGAATGTACCCTAAAGAGGTTGTCTGCCAAACAAAGGGATAGTATACTGTAAAACTATTTTAAAAAGTCATATTCACCTTACAAATCCCTGGGCGCTCTGGTTCCAACTAGAGATGAGCGAACTTCTGTTTTAAGTTCGGCGTCTAAAGTTCGGGGGCGGGTTAGCGGAGAATCCCGATCTGGAACCGGATATGGATTCCGACTTCCGTTGTGGTCCGTGGTAGCGGAATCAATAATCGGCCATTATTGATTCCGCTACCACGGACCACAACGGAAGTCGGAATCCATATCCGGTTCCAGATCGGGATTCTCCGCTAACCCGCCCCCGAACTTTAGACGCCGAACTTAAAACAGAAGTTCGCTCATCTCTAGTTCCAACATCTTTCACCTGTCTCTAAAAATGTTCTAAAAAAAAAAAATAATTGAAAAAGGCAAGGGATCCAAGCGGGTCAGAGCCACACTGCTTTGGTGAGGTGAAGGATTTAAAAAAAAAACTAAAAAAAAAAAAAAAAAAAAAAACAGACAACCCCGTTAAGCTAAACAACAAAGTCATTTTACAAAGACCCTTCCTGAGGGTTAATGAGGACCTGTCACCTCTGTTTTAGTAATGTGATAACAATTCTGGAGAATCCATTCTTCTATTCTGTTCTGCCCTTCCTTTATTATTCCTGTTAGAAGTTATGAATGAATAGCAGTTTGCAATAAAGGCCCAGATGGGTGCTACCAGTTGGTGCTCTCTCCCTGCCCAGTCTGACACTATCCAATCAGTGCTGCCAGTCTCAGGATGAGCAGGAACACCGCCCCACTGATAACACCTAGATGGACCTTCATTGCAAACTGCTAGCAATTCATCACTTCCAGCAGGAATAATAGACGAATGGCACATCACAGAGTCGTAAAAATAGATGCTCCAGAATTATTACAAGGGGGTGCAAGTAGTTGCTAAAATTTACAGGACAGGTGCATTTTAAAACCTTAGGCTGAAAGTACACATGTAGTTTTTGTGTTTGTTTTTATGCTATCAAACAGTGGATCTAAATGGGGAAAAGTATAAAGGAAAGACTAAAACCTCTCGCTGACATTATCCATCCCCGAGTATGACTAAAAAAACTACATGTGTGATTCCAGCCCAAATGTACAGTTAAAAGATATGTACGCCCTTTTTCTGTACAGAGCTGAGATGCTCTAGTAGCAGCCTGTGGATTTTCTCTATTTTCTGTCAGTAGGAGAGCTGATGGGCTCCTTAGCTCTGCTCTCTGACATCATAAAAGCTCAGTTCTTATCTTACCTATACGAATGTGGCTTAAATAAATGTTTATGACATTTGAGTAATTTAGAGATAAGGTTTATTAGATGACCTGCACAAAGTGAAAGGGAAATGCACACAGCTACAAAAACGGTTAACCCGTTGTGACGTGGCCAATTGAAAATATGATTTTTAGCCAAAAATGTGGAAAATGCAAACAAAAATGGCTTCCGAAGGTGTACATTCCCTATAAATGAGTTCTCTGCTTTTCCTATACCGATGACCTATAGGTCATCAATATCAGATCAGTGGGGGTCTGACTGCCGACATCCCTGCTGATCAGCTTGTACGAGCGCTGTGTTCTCCTCTCGGTTTACCTGCTCACCATTGACATTGCAGCAGCGAGCAGTGTAATTACAGCTCCTCCGTCCCATTCACTTCTATAGGACGGCTCCCATTGATCTGACCCATGTGCTATGGAGAAGATCACTGAACACATATCAGAGGTGTTCAGTTTACACTATGAAAATTTTGTGAAGTCAAGCAGCCGATTTTGTCATGAGAGTGCAGAGCAGCAGAAATCTTATATACAGCGCTGTATAAAACGCACAACGTTAGGTCTACAAATCAGGACCGCCTTTCCATACCAATATAGTGCATTAGACATCCACCACAAGCCGATCAATCATCTGTCGTACAAAGCAAAAAAAGAAAATAAAGTTGCAGTGCGAAAAATACTTACTGGATCAAAGACTAACATCCTGCAAAGCAGATGAACAGCTTCGTGAGTGGCCTGGCTGGACAGTGTGTACAAGACCGGAAGAGATGGCTGCAAGAACAAGACAAGAGATATAACATGTCTGACTAGTGCCTTAAAAGTGCTGAGTTGCTTCAGAGCCCTCCAGTTATGCAAGCAGACTGAAATTACCAATTTGGGTGATAGATGCCTGGAGTCCGCCAGCACTGCAGTTCTGTCTCCTCAATTTAATGTCAGCCCCGCACAGTATCACAGTGAGGATCTTAACGTTCAGAAAAATCTGCCCTTGAAAAGAACTACTGGTCCTTCAGGTAAATATATATATATATATATATATATATACACACACACGGCAATGCCTACTGTGCTGTAAGGTGCCTGCCTCGTTTTTTGGGCAGGATGGGCTCGCAGCACTCTGTACCTCTAGTGACACAAGGTTGGTATACTTTATGTAGCTGACAAGTAGCCATCATTCTTACTAAACCCAACTAATCAGAGACTGTGATCTGCCACAATTCACACTAAACAGGCTGTTATAAATGCCCCAGGAACTAAAGATTTAAAAAGGTCAGTTCTCCTTGTATTCCCCCTGAGTTAAAGCTGGAACCTCTTTTCTTAGAGCTCTCTCTTGTGCAGTCCCTCTGTTATTCCTCCTACAGATTTATGAATAAGCCGACAACTGAGTGTCACCAGCCGGGAGCGTTTCCCTGCACTCTGATCCTGTCCAATAACTGCAGGCAGCGTCAGACTGTGTGGGGACACATCCTTTTGACATGGAGAACTTTAACTTCCAGTTGTCTATTCGCACATTTCTTGGAGGAATAACAGAGGAATGGCACAACTCAGAGATCTAAGAAAAAAAAAGACACCGCAAAATTATTCCAAGGATAATATTCATGAAAATAGACAAATCAGAAGAGGCGACAGGCCCTTAAGGTTAAGGGAAAAATAAAAAAACAAAAGAAACCACAGTTTTTCACATTCCACCCATAGTTCAAGAAAGACACAGGTAATGTTGCAGTAGAAGACGGGAATGCTTGTGAAGAGATAATCCTGCATAAGGCTTTTTTGTGGATGTATTCCCCCCCCCCCCCCCGCTTTAGTTTTAATGTAAAGCGGATGTCCGCAGGAAGATCTTACTCTAGGGAGATGGGCTGTGTCGCCCATGAAATCAGCGGCTATCTCAGCGGCGTGTACACTGCACAGCCTCTATCTGGCCATTGATTACCAGGAGGAAATAATGAGTGGTTTGTGATGGGAAAGAAATGACATTTTACGTCTCACCTCATCATTCTGTATTCTCTGTTCAAATGAGACCTTTTGTTTGTAGGCAGAGGAAAAGCTCGGGCAGGGGAACACAATGTTCCCTGCTGTTCTGAAGGACTCCCTAATGGTCAGTTACAATCATTTCCAGAGATCACCATCACCACATCTAATTTCCTAAAAATGCAGCTGCTCCAGCCCAACAAGCAGCAGAGGTGTCGCTGCACATATACAAGCTGTATATAACTTACAAGCCTGTATACTGCTTCCTACACGCAGATACACGGGGAGGACAGAACATCAATGACATCTAGAAGAGGATTTTCATGGGGGTATATTTCCTCTTCAGAGCAGCTCATATTCCTGCAGTAATTTACACGACAGCTCAAGTGCACTGGATCTATGGCTTCACTTCAATGCCGGCAGATGACAGCCTTCCCTCGTGTATCATCAGCCCAGGTTTTAATACTTCCTTCAGTATATAATAACCCAATAATAATTCTGGTGCAAGATAATAGATCTAATAGATCTAAGTGAAACCTCAGTGAGTGGACGCATTCTCCTAAAGAAAACAAGGAGCAGGGCTGCAGCCGCGGCCCCTTCCTCTGGGCACCCATCCCCAACCAAATCGATGGATACATTTGAATACAGGTTGACAGCTGGCGGATGAGTGTAAAGTTTTGCACATATGTACAGCGCTGTTATTTGCAGAGGTTGAATAGTTTAGAAGATATCCATAGCAATTCAGTGTTCGAGTTACAAAAAAAAAAAAAAAGCTCCATACTGTGCGTAACATGGGTCAAAAACGTAAAAATTTAAAAACAAATCAAAAGTGACTGTTCATATTGAAAACTTGCAGTTTGGCCCATTAAATACAAATGTTTAAAGGGGTTATCAGACTTTTTGATCCCCCCGCCGCTTCGGACCTCCCCTGCTGTGCTTTGTCTGCAGAGATGAGGTGCCAGTATACTGTGTGACCACTACCGCCAATCACTGGCCCAGATCAGCTCTAGATTGGGGTAGCGGCACTGGAAGCAGTATACATCTTTTTATTATTTGATCACTATTGCCATCTGTGGGGAAGTCGGACTACCCGTGTAATGCTATAAGAGATTCTGAATTAGATTAGAATTAACCATTGTGGCCAGACACTGGCTGAGCTACCGTTTTCTATGATGAGAAGGGTCAGAGAAGGAATGAACGGCAAGGAACCAGGGAAGCGCTGGAACAGAAGAGCTAGGGGGATTGGTGAGTATTTTATTTTTTTAACCCATTCTGAGCCATCTGTAAAACAATACCTGCTGGACAACCCCTTTAAATGGGTTCTACACCTTTTTATTACTGATATCTAATGCAGGGATCAACAACCTTCGGCACTCCAGCTGTTCTGAAACTACAATTCCCAGCATGCTCCATTCATTTCTATTGGGAGTTCTGAGAACAGCAGGGCAAGTATACATGATAGTTGTTTCACAGCAACTAGGGTCGAGAGGTTGCTACACAAGGAACCACCATTTGGTTTTATGCTTTTATTATTAACTTTCTTGTGAGTATATTAAAAATCCTTGGGAAATATATCCTTGTGGAACTTCACTATTTTGCACCAAATTTTCATTACAGCAGTTTGGAGGTCCTCCGGTGCATTGGCCCCTGAATTTTATTGTGTGGCTGCATTGTGAAAAACTTGGAAATCCGATATACCGTTGACCTGACGGACCTCTAGGTACTGGGCAGCTCGACCACCATTACCTATTCGGGTGAAGAGGTTGCCTACCCCGATCCATCCTTTGGATAGATCAGCAGCATCTGATTGGCAGGGTCCCGGCTCAGCCCCACTAAAGTGATAATAGTTGTGATACCACTGGGCCTGAGGGAAACAACAAGATGGTCGCGGGGCTACTGCTAGCGCCGCTGCCTTCTCAAACAGCTGATCGGCAAGGGTCCCAGGTGTTAGACCCCCGCCCGTCAGATACAGATGATCTATCCAAAAGGATAGATTAGTAACTAGAATGTGTCGTTTCTGAAGAAACCACAAGATGTTGGCTTGAAATCTGATTGGCTGTTTGTGGTTCCACCCACTTTTTAGAATTTTAATCACATTCCTACAGGGACCAACTGCGGTAAATTTGAAGACTGTGCCAATCAAAGTCTAAGAGCAGCGTCAGTTTGAATTTTTCCCATTTAAACACATGGCTGAAATTTGATTGGCCATTGTAGACTCCGCCCACTTTTACACATTTTGACCTTTGTCTCACACTGACCCACCCTGCCGAGTTTGGGTGCTGTGGCTTAAATACTGTGAGAATGACAGCTGTTTAAAGGTTTCTTATTGAAGTCAATAGGGAAAATCTGATTGGTTGTTTCTGGCTCCACCCACTTTTTAGCGTCCCCAAAATGAGATATACATTGGCACAGTCCTCCAGTGACCAACTGTGCCAAGTTTCAGAACCCTGCCATTAACAGTCTAAGAGCAGCGGCAGTTTGAATTTTTCCCATTTAAACAAATGGCTGAAATTTGATTGGCAGTTGTAGACCCCGCCCACTTTTTTAAAAAAAAATTGACCCCAGTCACCCAATGACCTACAGTGCCAAGTTTGGGTATTTTGGCTTAAATATTGTGAGAATTACAGCAATTTAAAGGTTTCTCATTGAAGTCAATAGGAAAAATCTGATTTGTCGTTGTTGGCTCCGCCCACTCTTGCAATTTTTTAAGCCAAAGCAATCTATGACCTGATTTCTGATATTTGAAGCCCCTGACATCAATAATGGCAGCATTTTTCAATTTTCTGTATTTTTCAATTTTCCCATTCAAATCAATCAAAGAAATCTGATTGGTTGTTGCTGGCCCCGCCCACTTTTCTAAAATTCAATCCTAATCCTAAATTGTCCAACTGTACCAAGTTTGGGGACCCTACCATTAACAATGTAAGATCAGCGGCAGTTTTAAATTTCCCCATTAAAATAAATGACAAAAATTTGATTGGCCGTTGTAGACCCCGCCCACTTTTGATACATTTTTTAATCCAGTCACCCAATGACCTACGGTGCCAAGTTTGGGTATTCTGGCTTAAATACTGTGAGAATGACAGCAATTTAAAGGTTTCTCATTGAAGTCAATAGGGAAAATCGGATTTGTTGTTGTTGGCTCCGCCCACTTTTAAATTTTTTGAAGCCAAAGTAATCTATGACCTAATTTCTGAGAGTTGAAGCCCCTGACATCAATAATGGCAGCATTTTTAAATTTTCTGTATTTTTAAATTTTCCCATTGAAATCAAAGAAATCTGATTGGTTGTTTTTGGCCCCGCCCACTTTTCTGAATTTTAATCCTAATCCTAAATTGTCTAACTGTACCAAGTTTGGGGATCCTGCCATTAACAGTCTAAGAGCAGCGGTAGTTTTAAATTTTCCCATTAAAACATATAGCTGAAATTTGATTGGCCGATGTAGACTCCGCCCACTTTAAAACATTTGAATTCTAGTCACCTATTAACCGAATATATTAAGTTTAACAACCCTGCCATTAACAATGTTGAAATGGCAGCAATTTAAAATTCTCATTGAAGTCAATAGGGAAAATCTGATTGGTTGTTTGTAGCTCCGCCCACTTTTTAATGTCCCCAAAATGTGACAGAAATTTTCAGGTTGACCCCGTGACTAAGTGACCCAAGTTTGGTGAGTTTCACTCCGAAGTTGTATGAGTGACAAACGTTTGCATTTTTCCAATAAAACTCTAAGGGAGAAAAAAAGAGGTTTTCGGGGGCCCGCCCCAGGGGCCCGGAGGGTGGGATCGGTTAACAAAGCACAAGCAAGATACTCGGGTATGTGCCGACCAAGAGTGCAAAGTTCGGTATTGATACTCCTAAATCTGTGGGAGGAGTAGCAATTTGAACGTCTCATTGTAGTCAATGGGGAGAATTTGATTGGTTCTGTGTGGCCCCACCCACATTTTCGGGTCTCCGAAATGTGCTAACAAATTGCGCGTTGACCCCATGACTAAGTGACCCAAGTTTGGTGACTTTAGTTTAAAATCTGTGCGACTGGGAGCGATTTGAAAATTTTCCCTGTCAAAGTCAATGGGAAAAACGTGGATTTTGGGGGCCCTGTGCCAGGGGCCCGGAGGGTGGGATCGGGTAACAAAGCACAAGCAAGGTACTCGGGTGGGTGCCGACCAAGTCTGCAAAGTTTGGAATTTGTACTCCTAAAAATGTTGGAGGAGTAGCAATTTGTAGGTCTCATTACAGTCAATGGGGAGATTTTGATTGGTTCTGTGTGGCCCCGCCCACTTTTTGGGGTCCCCGAAATGTGCCAAAAATTTTCGGGTTGACCCCATGACTAAGTGACCCAAGTTTGGTGACTTTAGCGTCAAAGTCTGGCGAGTGGGAGCGATTTGAAAATGTACCCTGTCAAAGTCTATGGGAAAAAAGGGGGCTTCCGGGGCCCGCCACGGGGGCCCCGGGGGTGGGATCGCTTAGAAAAGCACAAGCAACTCGAGTCGCTATAGGTCGAAGAAGTGTAGAAAGTTTGGGGTATGTAGCCCCAAAACTGTAGGAGTAGCGTATAGAAAACGCAGCTAAGAATAATAATAAGCTGAAACGCTTTTTGACTATCGAATAACAATATGTTGGCTTTTACAAGCCAACATAATAAAAAGGTGTAGAAGCCCTTTAGGTCTGTGCTTAGAGAGCTGCTGGTATCACTGGGGATATGGTTTTGTCCTACAATGCTTTGTTCTTCTGGGATCTCCAGCTGGTTGTAGGTGAGCAGAGGCAGGCATCTCGATGCTAGAACCACCACAATAAGCAGGGACACCTCACTGCTTGTTTTGCTCTGGAACGTCATTGCAGGAAACTGCTGCTGTCAGACAAATGCTCCATCAAAGAGGGTTTTACCTCCTTGTTAATATAATTTATAAAGTATATTGTATGTTCTTTAGTTTTTGAGTTGCTAGTTCAGTTTTTTATTTTTACAAATTTTATGGAGATCAAAAAGCCCAAAGTCAAATAGCTAAAATCTCAATCGTCAATTCATTGCCTTGAACTGAGCTGTCAATCACATGAGATAAAAGAACAGTCCTACTTTCCTAGAGCTGTCCATCAGGATCCCTTTCCTCATCTACACCAGGATGCATTAGAAGGGAGGCAATCCTCGAACTGAGGCGTTAAAGCAGAGTGACAGCTTGGCAAACACAGGGGGCCATCATGTCCCCGATGTCATATCAAGTCAAAGGATTGTGTTCTCATCAGATTCCAATAGGATGCCATGTGAAAGCAGCGCCGGACAGCCAGGATTCTGCCATGGAGTGTGTCCTTCAGCTCAAAACCAGAGAAGGTAACCCCGAACAAAGGTCAGTACAGCTCCAGCTTCCTGACTGTATCCAAATATGACATGTTCTGCTTCCTTATTAGACTAGGTCTATATGGTGACGCGAGTCTCCCGTAGCATCTGCTCCACTGTGTGACTGGGCCAATATGGGGATCTTTACAGCCAAAAGTTATGTAGTGGTTGGCTGTATAGCTGCATAGCGTTGCAGACCTGCCAAACAGGATTATGGGATGGCAGGGACAACCACCATATAAAGAACATCTATCACTCAACTTTCCCAGATAACTAAGGGGCCAGTTTACACGGACCAATATGCAGATCAATGATTGGTAAGAAACAGCTTCATCCTGTTTATTGCCCTCTTGTCCAGTAGCATTTACATACAACGGGGTACAACCCTGGCAGCAATAACAGGGCTCTGATAACCATGCCACGCCTAATCATGATGAGCCTGGCATAGATTTCAGTGTTCTTTTACACCAGAAAATAGCGCATAAGATAAAAGTGGTGGGCCCTGACCACCCCCCCACACCCCCATTTTAGGAAACTTGGTGAGGCCCCACAATATAGATTCAGTTTGCTGGCAGCATATCCCTGTTTGCACAGGGCGATATGTTGCAGACAAACTGTGATTTATTTATTTTTTTGGCAAATTACTGACAGATCACCCAGCAAAAGAGTGTTTCTGTCATTTAACGGGTGATCAGCGGCACATCTACACAGGGCAATTATCAGGAACTAAAGTGCTGCACTCAAACGGGCCTCTAGGCAGTGTTAATACCTGTATCAGAGGTTTCATTGCAAATTCAGTTTTTTGGCACACACGCTATTTTTGCTGTCAAAATGCTGGACTCCTTGGAGGAACCTAATATTAAGGAGTTCCACCAGGCGCCACCAGTGGATCCACCACTGTTCAGCAGTGATGGCCAGTTCGCAGTGTTCGCCAACGAACACATTCGATCTGCCATCTTTATTCCCAAGTCCGGCAATGCAGAGGCAAGTCCTTAGCCTTCATGGGGCTGTTCTCGGAACTGCCTGCTCCCGGTGACCACATGTGTTTCAGAGTGGCTTGTGGCCCAGGCACAGGTAAGGACTTGCCTCTGCATCGCCGGGCTTGGGAATAAAGATGGCAGATCGCATGTGACTTCACAAAAAAATTACGTTGGCTCATCGAATCCCATACATTTTAATACTGTTGATGGATCTCGTACAGTATTATTCCGAAGTTTTGAACGTAGCAACTTTTAAGGGTGCATTCACACGTCTGTATGTATCTTGCGGTCCACACACCAAAAAATTAAAATAAAAACACATCCATGTGACATCCGTGTTGGATCATTATTTTTTTAACGGACCCATTGTAACCATGCTTCTTCTTGTTGACAAAACAGGCAAGAATAGGAGAAGTTCTACCTTTTTTGCGGGACTACGGGACGGACATATGGATGAGCTGTCTGCAACGTTTTGAAAATAGTAGGTCCGCATCCAATGTACAAACAAAAATGCGTATCGGATGCGGACCAGAAATACGGTAACAGATCCCTATGCCTACTAGATTGATCAGACATCTCTCTGCCCCGTCTCCTGTAATACCGTAGCACAGCCATAACCTTCCAGTTCAACCTTTAAGTATAACGGGCCTTTTTTTTTTTCACTGGCTTCAGTAATCTTCTAAAGTAACCGACCGTGCCTGTGCCCCTGAAAAACTAACTGCTTTATTGAATTTCTACTTTCTTGTGCCTACTGATTAAATTGTAGGCATTGCTCTGGTGGATGTGGCGTTTCCTGCTCTAATGGCTTCACTGAGCCTCTTCCTTCAGCATGGGCTTGTGCTGCAGCCCGGAGCTTTTCAGCGCTGACAGATGGGGACTGTGGCTTAAGGGTTAGTAATACTCAGATTTCCTTAGCCTGCAGGGAAATGGATTTCTCTATATTTTGCCACTGTAACTATGTTTTTGTTTGCAGAGTGACCCGTGCTTGGCTTATGACGAAGCTTCTGGTTATATGGCGGAGATATTGTTGTTCGGGCAAGGTGCCAAACTGACGCCCTGCATTATCTGTCCTGTCGGGAGTATTAATGGAATCAGATGACATTAAATGAAAGTGACAGAGCGCTGCACTCTACAGTACGGCGCAACTGGGTCAGCTACAATAAACACATTACCATAATCACGCTCAGCCTTAAACATAGGATGGCGCTCTCAGAGAGGCCAGGTTTCCATTAAGGAGAGAACGCTGTTACCTATTCGCAAATTGCAGATGTCAATTTCTGGACCGGGAACAGAGGCTTCTCTATTGCAACAATGGATTTACTCGTTCGCGGCCAAAAACCCACTTGTGTCAAAACCATCTGGACCTATTTCTCCGACCAGATTCGGGAAGTGAGAAATCACCGTCATTCTTCTGAACTCAAAAGCAGCAAATGTGGAAGTCGGGATGAAAAGTGCTTTGAAGTGGTTGAGTGAAAAGGCATCTAAAAGCCTGAATGCTGGAGGAGCACCTACCAGAAGCCATTAGCTGGCTTATGCAAATAAACAGCACTGACCCAGCAATGAAATAATCCGATTTCTAACACTTCAACACACGGGGAAAGCTCAAAAAAGGTAATTATATGGGACGTAAAAAATAAAATAAAAATAAAAATTAAATTATATATATAGTGAAACGGCAGCATTCACAATCACACATCCTAAAAAACCCTTAGAATGTAGGCAGTGAATGAGTCAGTAACCATCTCTATGTAATTATAAATCATGAGGAGTATGTAAGGCAGAGGAGTGATGTGGAGAAGGCCATGTGCTACATGAGACCACTGCTTGTGTCTAGCGCATCTGGCCTGCAGCGACTGTCATATCTGTGTCCAGCTTCCACTGATCTGATGACTTACATGTCCCTGAAGTGACTGTGCCAAGGATTAAAGGGAGGAAAACTACAACTAATAGCCGCTGCACAAGTATTCAGCAGCTGCCCAGCCCGGCCGCCATATGCTCGCCTTTGATGCAATTTGTCGTGTGCATGGTCTATAATCAGGTTTGCTTAATCCTTGGGTTCACAGAGCTTTTTTTGTATTTGTTAGGGCCTTCTAACGTACAAAGGAGGAGAAATAATTGTGAAAAACAGTCAGTTTCTATACATCTATGGATAGTCCAGATACTAGTGTAGCAGCATATGAGCAATAATTTGAGGGGTGAGAGATCAAAGTTTTTAATCAGAAATTCCTTTCATTTTTATATACCCGGCATACATTATAATCTCTCCCGCAGATAGATGTACAGAATAGGCTTAAGGAATGATGGAGAAGATTTATGGCTGCAGTTACTTTCTTTTTTTGAGTAAATGCATTTGAGTAAATGCATTAAAAAGGACTGACCATATTTATTAACACCCCTGATACTTTCTCCATTACCACAGACAGCTGGGTTTCTGGAGAATAAAAGGCTGTTGCTTTCAAGTCTTACCAAATAGGGCGACTTATGTGGTGGCAAGTATTGGCAGTAGTGGCTCAGGTCAGGGAACCAGGGTGGACATACTGCCGGGTGCAGGCTGTCCTAGAACCTCTAAGACTGGCTGAGCTGTTCTGCAACGTGCTGATAGCTCAACTACCAGTCACCCGTGACTGGATAGTTAGGGGTACTGGTAATTACCCTTTCTCCATCCTAGACCAAAGATATTGGCAGTAATTGCCTAAACTGCCCTGTTTGTTGGCTAGTTGACCACCCTAGAACACCAGGAGATAAGCACTTAACTGGCTCTCCTCCAAAAGGAAGAAAACGTTATCACTAGTGTTAAACCAAAATCTCCTCCAAAAGAAAGACACTTTGCAAAACCCCATAAACCAGTTAAGGAACTTCAATGAGAACCAGAACTGCATCCAGGGCATCTCATGTAGCCAACCAGCACCCTGCTCTGTACCGCCGGGGAACAAGAACCTCGAAACAACTGTCGTATCGTTTGGTGTCTATTTCTTTTGGAGGAAACACTGGTTTGTGACTAGAGAAACAGTTTTATTTCTTCTGGAGGGCATATGGTAACAAGCAGAGATCTAAGGGTGCACTCAAACAACTGTTAACTGCCGTGCCCATTTTTCAGACTGGCCGTCTGCACACTGCATCACAGTGCAGACCCGTTGACTTTAATGGACCCAGAAGCACTTCTGTGTCTGCATGTCATTTTTGGTTCAGATGGTAACATTAAAGACACATTCAGTAAAATGTGTGGGTAATGTGAAGATACATCCGAATCATTGCAGGAGAAGCTGCAGGCATTTTACAGATATGGTGATGCTTGCAATTAACTGCTTCTTTGGGCATTAAGACAGAGGCAGAAAAGGTTTTGATTAGGAAGCAAAGCCCTTCTGGTGCCAATCCGAGAAACCTGCTCAGTGGTTTGACTGATCAATTCTGGCCATGATCTGCTCCTGAAATATTACCATTGCACATTTGGCCGTGATGAAGCTGCAGCATTAAAATTGTCAGTGCCAAGTATTTTTATATTATTTTGCAATCTTTTTACCCCGATATTATCTCATGAATTATTTTAGAGAATATGAAAATACAGCAATTCCTAAACCTCTTAGTTCAAGCTGAGTTACCTGCTTATGAGGACCCCTGAGTATATGTGCCTTGGCGCCTTCACAAGCTGTCCTCATTGCTTCAAGTGATGGTGTTCCCAACAAATCTGTGATCAAGTCCAACTGCAGAATCAAGAAAAACACAGTGAGCTCAAGTACTTAGACCATTGCTAGGAAGGAGTTAAGACACATGAAAAATATTGACGCTTGATAGATTTAAAATGACTTTTAAAAAGGGGTTATCCCACTGAATTAAAAAAAATGAGCAATGTACAGCATTTTTTTTATCTATATCAGTAGAAATTATGCTAATTTTTACCTTTAACTCCTTTACTCATTTTTTCTGCAGCTCTTCTTTCTTTGAGGGCAGTAGCTCATCACATGATAATCGAGCACCTGCATCTCCCAGGAGAGCACTGCAGTTAGCTCTTGTTAACTCCTCCTTACTAGTAAAATGAACAATGTAACAACCCCTTTAAAGGGATTTTCTGATCAAATCCTCAGGATAAACCAGTAATATTTGACCAGTGGGGATGCTGTTCTCCAGTAGCTCTGATAGTGTAATATGAGCTGAAATTACACTGCTCCATCAATTGGGAAGTCTGTGAACTTAAGGGGTTCTCCAGGAATTAAGAAAATGAAAATACCTAAATATTACTTTAATGGCTCGTTTTGTCTGGGGATCAATCATTAGGAGAAATAAAATGGCTGCCGTCTTATTAGTACACACATAAACTGTCCTAATCACATAGCAAGACACAGCCACATTCCCACTTCCTCTCTGTACTTCATGTGTCCTCATGAACTTCATTCCTACAGAGATTCAGCTGAAGATCTTATTAGCTGTATTCAGGATTATAATCCCTGACAAGCAGAGAGAAGGCTGAGGCAGCTCTTTAGCTCAGTGTTCTGAAATAACTTGTCCCCCTGTGTGATTAGGACAGGTTTTGTGTGTAACAATAGGATGGCAGCCATTTTATTTCCCTTGATTATAACTAATGAGGGGTATTTGGGAATATATTTATAATAAATTAATATTTACGTAATTTTATTTTCTTAATTCCTAGAGAACCCCTTTAGTTACTGCAGCACTTCTCCCATTTTATTGAATGGGAGCAGCGCAGTCATCCATTACACAATGGAAGGAGCTGTGTAGTTCTACAATACTTAAGAACAGCCGATTGGGACAGGTGCCGGGTGTCGGACCCCTGACAATCAGATATTGATGACCTAACCGGAGGATATCTGTAAAGAATAAATCAAGGAAACTGGACGTACTGTAGATTTCTCCAGTTGCCTTGATTTCTTCTTTGCAGATATACCATGACCTGGATAAATAGGAACCTTCATAGACATAACCGGAAGATAGGCCACCAGTACAAAATTTTTTTTTACAACCCTTTAAAAAGGTTTATCTCATATCAGCAAGTGGCATTTATCATGTAGAGAAAGTTAATACAAGGCACTTACTAACGTATTGTGATTAGCCATATTGCTTCCTTTGCTGGCTGGATTCATTTTTCCATCACATTATACACTGCTCATTCCCATGGTTACAACTACACTACAATCCATCAGCGGTAGTAGCGCTTACACACTGTAGAAAAAAACACTAGTCTATGTGAGCTCCCACAGTCCCGGTCACCAGAGAGGCTGGCACTTTTTCCTATAGTGTGCAAGCACGGCCACCACTGATGGATGAATTGGGTGGTCGTAACCATGATGAATGCCACTTGCTGGAGACAGCCCCTTTAAGGGCTTCAAAGAATCCCTCAATTGATCTCAAAGTTCATGCACACGACCGTACGGACGTACTGCAAAAAATACGGATAACGTCCGTGTGCATTCCGTATTTTGTGGAACGGAACAGCTGGCCCCTAATAGAACAGTCTTACCAGTACTTGTACGTGTTCTATTTTTTTTTTTTTGCAGAACGTAAAAATGAAAACGGAATGCACATGGAGTAACTTCCTTTTTTTTGCAGACCCACTGAAATTAATGGTTTCACATACAGTCCACAAAAAAACCTGAACGGACGGCGAAAAGAAAATACATTTGTGTGCATGAGCCCTAAGGGTGTATTAAGTTGGTGCAGTTACAACAGTTTTGCTGTAATTTTTGGCATGTGCGCCAGTTTTACACTTGAAACATGTTAAATAAATATGTATCACCTGTAAAAGACACACAAATATACTTAATGTGGCAACTATGTTGTGCCATTCCTCCATTATTCCTACTTAAGAGGTATTCCAGTTTCATGATATTGATGGCTAGGGATGAGCAAATTGACTTTAGATACTTCATCTGAAGTTGATTCGCATAAAACGTTGAATACTGTAGAGAGCGAGCAAGCTGTACAGCATTAGAATGTATTGGCTCCGTGGAGCCGAAATTACTTCAGAAGTCTCGCGAGAATACTGAACAGGGCGCTCGCTCCGTACAGTATTCAAACAAAGTTTTGTGCAAATCGACTTTGGATGAAGCATTCAAAGTCGAATCACTCATTCCTACTGATGACCTACAGTATCCTCAGGTGGGGGTCCACAGGGCCGATGCAACCAGATAGGAGAACCTAGTTTGCCGGGGGCGCCCTAGTGGGCTCCCCCTGACTGGGGCTGCAGCCCTGGGCGAGCGTATGTGTGCGTGTCAGTCAGTCAGCGAGTGTCCGAGTGCGTGCGTGTCAGTCAGCGAGTGTCCGAGTGCGTGCGTGTCAGTCAGCGAGTGTCCGAGTGCGTGCGTGTCAGTCAGCGAGTGTCCGAGTGCGTGCGTGTCAGTCAGCGAGTGTCCGAGTGCGTGCGTGTCAGTCAGCGAGTGTCCGAGTGCGTGCGTGTCAGTCAGCGAGTGTCCGAGTGCGTGTGTGTCAGTCAGCGAGTGTCCCGAGTGCGTGCGTGTCAGTCAGCGAGTGTCCGAGTGCGTGTCAGTCAGTCAGTCAGCGAGTGTCCGAGTGCGTGTCAGTCAGTCAGTCAGCGAGTGTCCGAGTGCGTGTCAGTCCAGGTCCAGTGAGTGTCCGAGTGCGTGTCAGTCAGTCAGTCAGCGAGTGTCCGGTGCGTGTCAGTTCAGTCAGTCAGCGAGGTGTCCGAGTGCGTGTCAGTCAGTCAGTCAGCGAGTGTCCGAGTGCGTGTCATTCAGTCAGTCAGCGAGTGTCCGAGTGCGTGTCATCAGTCAGTCAGCGAGTGTCCGAGTGCGTGTCAGTCAGTCAGTCAGCGAGTGTCCGAGTGCGTGTCAGTCAGTCAGTCAGCGAGTGTCCGAGTGCGTGTCAGTCCAGTCAGCGAGTGTCCGAGTGCGTGTCAGTCAGTCAGCGAGTGTCCGAGTGCGTGTCAGTCAGTCAGCGAGTGTCCGAGTGCGTGTCAGTCAGTCAGCGAGTGTCC
This sequence comes from Bufo gargarizans, assembly GCF_014858855.1. NCBI lineage: Eukaryota > Metazoa > Chordata > Amphibia > Anura > Bufonidae > Bufo > Bufo gargarizans. Next base: position 494,974,045 of record NC_058082.1, read on the forward strand.
GAGTGCGTGTCAGTCAGCGAGTGTCCGAGTGCGTGTCAGTCAGTCTGTCAGTGAGTGACATGAGGGGGGCGGCAAATGGATCTTTGCCTAGGGCAGCAAAAATCCTTGCACCGACCCTGGGGGTCCGACTACTGGAAGCTCTGCTATTCAGCTGTTTCACTGGGCCGCAACTCCCATGCGAGCACTGCTTTCTATTCTGTGCTCATCTGCAAGCCGTCTACATTGTGGTGGTAGTGGAGGATAATTACAGCTTTTTGGCCCAAAATGACACCGCACTCACAGAGCACTGTGGCTCCTTCAAACAGCTGATCTGCAGGGTGCTGGTAGTTGGACCCCGCCCCCCGCCCCCCCCCCCGATCTGCTATTGATGACTTATCCTGTCACCCGCTACATTGTTGGATTGTTTTCTCAATGCTGTCGTATAGTGTTCGTACAATGTTCTTTTTTTGTCATGGTGTACAAGTTATAAGGCTTGCTTTGGTTGTTTTACTGCAATTACAGAATCACTCCAGACATGACATATTGCAGTAAAGACTCCTCTTGCAGGAAACCAATTATGATCAGCCCGTGAAACTGTCCAACGAAAAATGAAATATTTTCGTTCATTCCTTTGATGAATCATCTCCAACTGATCTTTTCCTACCCTGAGAAATGCTGAGTTGTCGCTCGACTGTGAACGGACACTTGAAGGGAAATAGCACAAGGAGGTGGAGGATGATATTTTTTGGGGGCATGGGGAAGTATGTATCACAGAGATAACAGCCACTAACTGCTAGAAAGCTGTGACAATGGGGAACTGTAATTAAGATCGGCATTTTGTACGCCAGTGTGAATCTATCTCCTGGTGGCATCAGATATGACAATTATTAAGAGGCTTATGTCTCTTAAAGGGGTTGTCCAGTTTCTGTTACTGTTGATACCTGTGTATGTAAAATCACACTAGAAGGTTGGAGGAGTGTTTAAACTAGGGACTGGGGGGGGGGTAATTATGTTATAGAATGGGAAGATAGTGCAGATAGAGACCGGGGGCAAGGTAGTGAGACTGGGGGAGGAATGGAAGGAGGGACTAGAACAGTTCAGAAGGAAAGGTGTAGAGTAAAAAATATACATAAACCTCTCAAATGTATGTGTACTAATGCCAGAAGCCTGACTAATAAAACTGGTGAACTGGAATTAGTGATGTGTGAGGAGGACTATGACATAGTGGGAATAACTGAGACACGGCTGGATGATAGCTATGACTGGGCAGTTAATGTACAAGGTTACAGTCTGTTTAGAAAGGATCGTCAAAACAGGAGAGGGGGAGCGGTCTGCCTTTATGTAAAGTCCGGTCTAAAGACCACACTCCGTGAAGATCTAAGTGAGGGACATGAACATGTGGAGTCACTGTGGGTAGAGATACATGGCGCTAAAAACAATAATAAATTACTAATAGGAGTTTACTATAAACCACCTAACATACCAGAGTCCACAGAAAATCTACTACTAAACGAGATAGACGAGGTGGCAAATCATAATGAGGTGGTTATTATGGGGGACTTCAACTAGCCAGATATAGACTGGGAAACTGAAACCTGTATATCTCAAAGGAAACAGGTTAGAAAAAAGACGACTGAGAGGAGATCTAATTAATATGTATAAATATATCAGGGGTCAGTACAGAGATCTATCCCGTCATCTATTTATCCCCAGGACGGTGACTGTGACGAGGGGACATCCTCTGCGTCTGATGGAAAGAAGGTTTGCACACAAACATAGAAGAGGATTCTTTACGGTAAGAGCAGTGAGAATATGGAACTCTCTGCCTGAGGAGGTGGTGATGGTGAGTACAATAAAGGAATTCAAGAGGGGCCTGGATGTATTTCTGGAGTGTAATAATATTACAGGCTATAGCTACTAGAGAGGGGTCGTTGATCCAGGGAGTTATTCTGATTGCCTGATTGGAGTCGGGAAGGAATTTTTATTCCCCTAAAGTGAGGAAAATTGGCTTCTACCTCACAGGGTTTTTTTGCCTTCCTCTGGATCAACTTGCAGGATGACAGGCCGAACTGGATGGACAAATGTCTTTTTTCGGCCTTATGTACTAGGTTACTACTATGTTACTATGCCACTTACTAATATAGCCTTTGTTAAAAATTCTGCACCATTTTCTATATTTCATAAGGTATGCCCCCTTGTTGGCCAAGGTCCTTAAAGGGACTCTGTCACCACTTTCTAACCCCCACTTTTAAAACTATAGTTCTGTCCATGGAGCCCCTGTGATTACAATGGTGTTGTTATATGCGAAATCTGCTGGCTCGTTTTGATAAAAAAAACTTTTATCTAACCTGTCAATCATGAGGATAAGGTGCCCAGGGCGTTTCTCCTGGTCTGAACATGCCGCCCGCCGCCGTTGGTGCCCAGCTCCTCCTCTGATCCTTTCAGCGCCGCCTGAATGTGAAGAAATACGCCTCCGGCTCTCCCTCAGTCCCCCCTCCTTTTCAAAAATTTCGTGCGTGCACACAGGCCTGTGCCTGATGCGCCCGTGCGGACTTTTCGATTCAGCCTCATTGAGCGAAGTGCGCGTTTGCTCAACCTCCCGTAAACGCGAACACTGCCGCATGCGCGGGATCTTAGAAAAGAAGGAGGGGGGAATGAGGGAGAGCCGGAGGCGTATTTCTTCACATTCAGGCGGCGCTAATTCAAGGCAGAGGAGGAGCTGGGCACCAAAGGCGGCGGCGGCATGTTCAGACCAGGAGAAACGCCCTGGGCACCTTATCCTCATGATTGACAGGTTAGATAAAAGGTTTTTTTATCAAAACGAGCCAGCAGATTTCGCATATAACACCATTGTAATCACAGGGGCTCCATGGACAGAACTATAGTTTTAAAAGTGGGGGTTAGAAAGTGGTGACAGAGTCCCTTTAAGGAGATCCTGTTTATTATATGGCTGCTGATGGTGGGTCATGTGACCAGACTCATGTGACGTCTCCTCCATTCACATACACTACACCTGCACTGTTGGGAGTTTAGTGCAGGTGTATTAGAATGGAGGAGGCAGAGCGATGAGTCTATTCACATGACTCTGCTTCAGCGGCCATTTTATGGACAGGACCTCTGTGCAGACAGCACATAAGATTTGCCCAACAAGGGTCTACGGCTTATGAAATATAGCATAAGGTACAGAATATCAACAAAGGCTTTATAATAAGTAGTGTAAAGCCCTCTTACATACATACTGAAGTCAACAGAAGCTAGAAAGCGGAGTACTCTTAATAACTGTGGCACAGTTCAGCCCGTCCGTGCCCCCAGAACAGAAATCCACGTATTTCAAGTATAAATTACACAGGTTTCTTTAAAAAAAATTACAATAAGGGTCCATTCACACATCCGTGTGTGTTTTGCGGATCCGCATAACACGAACATCGGCGATGTGCGTTCCGCATTTTGTGGACCGCACATCGCCGGCATTCTCATAGAAAATGCCTTTTCTTGTCCGCAACTGCGGACAAGAATAGGACGTGTTCTATTTTTTTCGGGATCGGAATTGCGGACCCAGAAGTGCGGATCTGCAATTCCGGATCCGGGCAGCACATCGTGCTGCCCCATTGAAATGAATGGGTCCGCAATTCCGTTTCACAAAATGAAATTGCGGACGTGTGAATGGATCCTTAACCCCTTAGGGACGCATGACGTACCGGTACGGCATGTTTCCCGAGTCCTTAAGGACCCATGACGCAGCGGTACATCATGAGTTTAAAACGGGATTGCGGAAATGCGGAGGTTAATCGGAACAGGATGCCCACTGAAATCATTCAGCAGGCATCCTGTTTAATTCAGCAAACCGCAGGTTAATTCAGACCTGCGGTTTGCAGCGCTTTCTGCAGTTTCTGATCCCCGCGGTCCCTGACTCCCTCCCTCTCCCATCGGGGGGCTGCTGTGCCTTTGCAGCCCCCAGACAGGATGAGGTGACAGAGGGAGGGAGCCCCCCTCCTTACCCTTCCCCGTCTGCTCAGTTGTGGCAGACGGGGAAGGTTCCCATGGCAACAGGATGCCTTCTCAGGCTAAAGGCATAGATCTGTTCAGACAAAGTGTAAGTAAAATACAGTACAATACACTATATAGTGTACTGTACTGTATTATACAGACATCAGACCCACTGGATCTTCAAGACCCAAGTGGGTCTGGGTAAAAAAAAAAAGTTAAAAAAGTAAAGCTAAAAAAAAACATTTATCACTGAATAAAAAAATTAAAATACACTACACATATTAGGTATCGCCGCGTCCGTAACGACCTGATCTATAAAACGGTCATGTTACTTTCCCCGCACGGTGAACGCCATAAAAAAAATTACAAACTATGAGGAAATTGAAATTTTGCCCACCCAAAAAAGGTAAAAGTGATCAAAAAAGTCGCATGTACGCCAAAATAGTACCAATCAAACCGTCATCTCATCCCACAAAAATCATATCCTACCCAAGATAATCGCCCAAAAACAAAAAAAAACTATGGCTCTTAGGCCTCATGCACACGACCGTTGTGTGCATCCGTGGCCGTTGTGCCGTTTTCCGTTTTTTTTCGCGGACCTATTGACTTTCAACGGGTCCGTGGAAAAATCGGAAAATGCACCGTTTTGCAGCCGAGGCCGTGATCCGTGTATCCTGTCCGTCAAAAAAATATGACCTGTCCTATTTTTTTGACGGACAACGGTTCACGGACCCATTCAAGTCAATGGGTCCGTGAAAGAACACGGATGCACACAAGATTGGCATCCGTGTCCGTGATCCGTGGCCGTAGGTTGCTTTCATACAGACGGATCCGAAGATCCGTCTGCATAAAAGCTTTTTCTGATCTAAGTTTTCACTTCGTGAAAACTCATTTCCGACAGTATATTCTAACACAGAAGCGTTCCCATGGTGATGGGGACGCTTCTAGTTAGAATACACTGCAAACTTTGTACAAGACTGCCCCCTGCTGCCTGGCAGCACCCGATCCCTTACAGGGGGATATGATAGCACAATTAACCCCTTCAGGTGCGGCACCTAAAGGGGTTAATTGTACTATCATATTCCCCTGTAAGAGATCAGGGCTGCCAGGCAGCAGGGGGCAGACCCCCCCCTCCCCAGTTTGAATATCGTTGGTGGCACAGTGTGCCTCCACCATCGCCCCCCCCCCCTCCCTCCCTCTATTGTATTAAATCGTTGGTGGCACAGTGTGCCAACCACCATCGCCCCCCCCCCCCCTCCCTCTATAGCAGTAACATTGGTGGCAGTGTGCGGTCTCAACAGTAGAAGATTCATTCTTACCTGCTTGCTGCTGCGATGTCTGTGAACGGCCGGGAGCTCCTCCTACTGGTAAGTGACAGTTCTTTAGCAATGCGCCGCACAGACCTTTCACTTACCAGTAGGAGGAGCTCCCGGCCGGACACAGACATCGCAGCAGCAAGCAGGTAAGTATGAATCTTCTACTGTTGAGACCGCACACTGCCACCAATGTTACTGCTATAGAGGGAGGGGGGGGGGGGGGGGGAGGGGCGATGGTGGTTGGCACACTGTGCCACCAACGATTTAATACAATAGAGGGAGGGAGGGGGGCCGATGGTGGTTGGCACACTGTGCCACCAACGATTTAATACAATAGAGGGAGGGAGGGGGGGGGGCGATGGTGGGGGCACACTGTGCCACCAACGATATTCAAACTGGGGAGGGGGGGGGGGGGCTGCCCCCTGCTGCCTGGCAGCCCTGATCTCTTACAGGGGAATATGATAGTACAATTAACCCCTTCAGGTGCCGCACCTAAAGGGGTTAATTGTGCTATCATATCCCCCAGTAAGAGATCGGGTGCTGCCAGGCAGCAGGGGGCAGTCTTGTACAAAGTTTGTAGTGTATTCTAACCTGAAGCGTCCCCATCACCATGGGAACGCCTCTGTGTTAGAATATACTGTCGGATCTGAGGTTCACGAAGTAGCTCATATCCGACAGTATATTCTAACATAGAGGCGTTCCCATGGTGATGGGGACGCTTCAAGGTAAAATATACCATCGGATTGGAGAAAACTCCAATCTGATGGTATAAAAGAACTCCAGACTTTACATTGAAAGTCAATGGGGACGGATCCGTTTGAAATGGCACCATATTGTGTCAACATCAAACGGATCCGTCCCTATTGACTTGCATTGTAATTCAGGACGGATCCGTTTGGCTCCGCACGGCCAGGCGGACACCAAAACGACTTTTTTTTCATGTCCGTGGATCCTCCAAAAATCAAGGAAGACCCACGGACGAAAAAACGGTCACGGATCACGGACCCCGTTTTTGCGGACCGTGAAAAAAAACTGTGTGCATGAGGCCTTAGACTAAGGAAACACTAAAACATGATTTTTTTTTTTGTTTCAAAAATGAAATCATTGTGTAAAACTTACATAAATAAAAAAAGTATACATATTAGGTATCGCAGCGTCCGCCTCTATAAAAATATCACATGACCTAACCCCTCAGGTGAACACCGTAAAAAAATAAAAAAACGGTGTAAAAAAAAAAAAAGCAATTTTTTGTCATCTTACGTCACAAAAAGTGTAATCGCAAGCGATCAAAAAATTTATATCCACCCCAAAATAGTGCTAATCAAACAGTCATCTCATCCCACAAAAAATGAGACCCTACCTAAGATCGCCCAAAAACTGAAAAAACTATGGCTCTCAGACTATGGAGACACTAAAACATGATTTCTTTGTTTCAAAAATGAAATCATTGTGTAAAACTTACATAAATAAAAAAATTGTATACATATTCGGTATCGCCGCGTCCGTGACAACCTGCTCTATAATAATACCACATGATCTAACCTGTCAGATGGTTGTAAATAACAAAAAAAAAGTGTGCCAAAAAAGCTATTTCTTGTTACCTTGCCTCACAAAAAGTGTAATATAGAGCAACCAAAAATCATACGTACCCTAAACTAGTACCAAAAAAAACTTCCAACCTATCCTGTAGTTTCTAAAATGGGGTCACTTTTTTGGAGTTTCTACTCTAGGGGTGCATCAGGGGGGCTTTAAATGGGACATGGTGTAAAAAAAAAAAAAAAAAAAAAGTCTAGCAAAATCTGCCTTCCAAAAACCGTATGGCATTTTCTTTTCCTTCTGCGCCCTGCCGTGTGCCCGTACAGCAGTTTAACGACCACATATGGGGTGTTTCTGTAAACTACAGAATCAGGGCCATAAATAATGAGTTTTGTTTGGCTGTTAACCCTTGCTTTGTTACTGGAAAAAATTGAAAATTTGCCAAAAGATTGAAATTCTCTAATTTCATCTCCATTTGCCAATAACTCTTGTGTAACACCTAAAGGGTTAACAAAGTTTGCAAAATCAGTTTTGAATACTTGAGGGGTGTAGTTTCTTAAATGGGGTCAATTTTATGGAGTTTGTACTCTATGGGGGCTTCAAATGAGACATGGTGTAAATAAACCAGTCCAGCTAAATCTGCCTTCCAAAAACCATCCGGCGTACCTTTCCCTCTACGCCCTACTTGAGGGGTGTAGTTTCTATTATGTTAGCCTCACAAAGTGACTTCAGACCTGAACTGGTCCCTAAAAAGTGGGTTTTTGAAAATTTCTGAAAAATTTCAAGATTTTCTTCTAAACTTCTAAGCCTTGTAACATCCCCCAAAAATAAAATATCATTCCCAAATTGATCCAAACATGAATTAGACATATGGGGAATATAAAGTAATAACTATTTTCGTAGGTATTACTATGCATTATAGAAGTAGAGAAATGAAAACTTTTTTTTTTACAAGTAAATTTTTTACTTAATTTTAACAGTGTCATGAAGTACAATATGTGACGAAAAAACAATCTCAGAATGGCCTGGATAAGTCAAAGCGTCTTAAAATTATTAGCACTTAAAGTGTCAGATTTGCAAAAAAAATGGCCAAGTCCTTAAGGGGTTAATGTGTCAGGCTGGCCTTGTGCCATAGCCAGCCTGAGAACACTCACTTTTTGAAAATGTGGGGAGCAAATCCACAAAAAATTAATAAATAAAAAATCACAAGTTTTCTGGCATAGAGAACAAATAAATGTGCTCCACTTTATATGCCTTTCAAATTCTCCAACTATGTACACACCATAAAAGTAGTTGGGAGGGAGGTCTAGGTGATGTTGTCAGTCAAGCCTTTATTTCTATACACCATAAGCCTCTTTAACTTTAAAAAAAAAATAGCAGCCTTTGCTGAGTGTAAGGGAAGGGTGCACCCAAGAGTCAAGGACATAAGGAAAAGCATTCGCTGTGGGAGTTGAAAGGCATCCAAAACTGCCTCTTTAAAACACAAAAGCTCCTCTATAAAAAGCTCTCGGGCAGCATGTTACTGGGTGGAAGGTGTGTAGGATGAGTCACAGTGCAGGCAGCACAGAGTTAAAGCGATCAATAGGCAAATATACCTGTCAGGGAAAGAAATGGGTACAATTCAACCTTTTATCAGTAGGGGTTTGTGCACCTGGTCCTCAGCGCTTGCCAAAGGATTGTTGTGAATGCTGCAGCTGAAGTAGGAATCGGAAACAAATTGTCCCCGGAGAACGATAATTGCTAGAAAACTGCTTGGTGCATCGTTGCTTAGGAGAAAAAAGGCACCTGGGCATCATGTTCTTTTGGAGGGCTAAAGAGAATTAATAACATTCGTAAAGTTGGATGGCATTACTTCTGGTTAGGAAGCAGATGTCACCTACTTCCAAGCTCCGAGACTGCCACCAGATTGTCAAAACCACTGCAGCAGGTAGACAGCAATGACACAAAAAAAATCTCTAAGGGAAAACCTTTGACTCTAGGTTATCTTGGATCAAGACCAGCAACTACCAAACATAGCACTCACAGTATAATAAGAAAAGCCATGAAAACGTAACTTGGTCCAGAGGTTGGGTCCAATAGCTGCTACTATTTCCAAAGGAACCTTTCATTAAAACACAAAAAAAAAAAAACCACATAATATTCCCTGACTACACCTATAACACCATAATACATCTCAAATGTTCATACTGTACTTTCACACAATTCCATTTAACTTAATAGAGAATGGTGTAAATAGCAAAATTCTATATAACTTAAAGGGGTATTCCCATCTTAGACAATGGGGGCATATCACTAGGATATGCCCCTATTGTCTCATGGGGCCCGCACCTATATCGAGAACGGATCGGGGAGTGCTGTGGCTGGAGGACCACAGATTTCCCGGGGTCCATCCACCACCAAGCGCTAATCCCCACCTCTCCCATAGAAGTGAATGGGAGCGTGCCGCGTATGCGCGGCCCATGCTCCCTTTTATTTCTATGGGGCAGATGGCAATAGCCAAGCCAGCGCTCGGCTATTTTCAGCGGCCCCATAGAAATGAATGGAGGGCGACTGCGCAGTGCGCGCTCCGCTTTCGGGGCTCAGTTCTCAATATAGGTGACCCATAAGACAATGGGGGCATATCCCATCGATATGCCCTCACTTCCACCTAATTTGCAGTCCCTAGTAACAGACACACACACACAGAAGACTACAGAGGATGTGGGGGGTGTCGGAGCTAGCTGATATCTCAAGCCGGATAAAAACTGCTTCTGAAGATTACAAGAGATTCTTGCCTTTCTGTGTGACCTTCCCCCTCCTTATCTGTTCTATGAGCTCCACGGCTGAGAACAAACCATGAAAAGAAAGGGAAGAGACATCAAAGCAGCACAGTGCTTGCAGATTCCACAGAAGGAAGACTGCTTCTGAGAGAAATGCATCTAGCTGTGCAGCTGAAGAGGTGAATAATTAGGCTGAAAAAAACATTAGGGAATCTCCAAAAAAGACCTGTTCATTCACAGTTATGATTGTACAAAGAAGCACAGCCATTAGGCAAACTTTTAGAAAATTCAGGTATGCTTTAAGTTACCCTTACATCTGCTGCTTTTCTTCTATTGCACTGCCTGTGAAAAGCTAGGTTCACACAGTAAGGGCTGTTTCACACGAGCGGATGCCGTGCGTGACATCCGCTCCGTGAATGACAGCCAAGACCCGATGCAGACTGCAGAGGCACGGAGCATTAACATGACTGATAATGCTCCGTGCCTCTCTGTAACCTCTTTACTACGAAATCACAGTGACAACTGTGATTTCGTAGTAAAGAGGTCACAGAGAGGCACGGAGCATTATCAGTCATGTTAATGCTCCGTGCCTCTGCAGTCTGCATCGGGTCTTGGCACTCTTTCACGGAGCGGATGTCACGCACGGCATCCCCTCGTGTGAAACAGCCCTTAAGATTAGCTGCCAGATGTACAACGATCATGAATGGGAATGTACAAAATACCCATTGAGACAATGCAGTTTTCTACTAGTGGTCAGGGCAGTCTTTACCAAGGGGCAAAAGGGGCAGCTGCCCTGGGCCCAGTTGCTCCTGGGGGGCCCAAGGCAGCTGCCTCTTGAGCCCTGCTAGCTACTGCCCTGGGTGTCAGGCTGTCGGCTACACAGGCATCATGATCGTACTGTGCTAATGATCTTAATTCTAGGACCTTAATGAGTTTTGCTCTAGGACCTTAATGACATCATTACCATGTGACCAGTAACCTAGCAATTACTGGTCACATGGCTATGAGGTCATCACAGGTCCTACAGAAGTTAACTGTGGAGCTTTTTTGTGTAAAGATTACATCAGAAAAAGGTGACAGGGGCTGTTATGTTAATATACTGTAAACTACTGTATAGTGGGGTGCTGTATACTGTGTGGTGGGCTGTATATTGTGTGGTGGGCTGTATATTGTGTGGTGGGCTATATATTGTGTAATGGGCTGTATATTGTGTGGTGGGCCTGTATAGTGGGGGGGGGGGGGGGGTGCTATACTGCTGTACTGTATAGTGTGGGGGGCTGTATCGTGTATAGTTTGGGGTGCTGTATACAGTGAGGTGTTGTATACCGTGAGGTGCTGTACTGCTCTACTATATACTGTGGGGTACTGTATAGTGTGGGGTGCTAAACTGCATACTGTGTGGTGCTGTATACTATAGGGTGCTATACTGCATACTGTGGGGTGCTGGGGTGCACTGTAACACTAGGGTGAGCTGAGCCCTGGTCTCCTTCCTGCAGAGTGGTGCCCACTTCCAGCCTGAGCCCAGCTGCCCAGAAGACTGATCCTGAGCCGCTGGAGTCTTCAGAACTAGAAGTATTTACAGTCATTCACTGGACTCTACCAGATATGTGGATTTTTTGTGTGTGTGTTGTGGTGGAGGGCGTGATTGCATGCTACGGTGTGGGAAGGCGGGATCCAGGGGGCCCAAGTAAATTTATGCCCGGGGTCCAATCAATATTAAAGACGGCCCTGACTGTGGTTTTGTGGTTCGGAGTTTGACTCTGCTAAGGAGAACATGGACATTTGTATGTTCTCCCCATGTTTGTGCTTGTGTACATAGTTATACAAGTACAGCAGGAAAAAAAAACAAGTCCTAAAAAGTTCAAGGAGGATGTTGATGAAGGGGTATGGGCAAAGTGTATAACTTTTGTTTTCCCCTACTGATCCAGAGAGAGAAAAAATAAACATAAGGCAAGAACTGTCTGAAAAGAAAAATGAACTTCCTGATCACTTGGGCACTCAGATTGGATCAGCTCCAAACTCCAAAACCATAGTAAATTAATTGGATTCCTGGGAAACTGGCACCTGTATGTTTTGCTTTCGAGATTGGGTTTAAAATCTAATTTCCCTATGGGGCCAGGCACGGATGTGGAAAAAAAAAATCTCTATGAAGTGCTGTGGATTATGTTCAAGTGGTACAATATAAGCAACAGTAGAAAAAAAAATCATAACCCCATTGACTTCAACAAGGAAAAAGAGTCATTAGAACGCATGAAGTCTTAATGGCAAGCCAAAAAGGACACCAGATCAACCAAACAAATGTGGAGAACACCTTCAAATTATGAGACTTAAGCTCATCACTGGAGCCTGGCCTACAGAAAAAGGTCCGCTAGAAGTCACAATAAGAAAAGCAATCAGCTCATCAGCAGTCATTCAAATGGTCTGAGGACGGATCGTTCCCAAGCTTCCTAATGATGAATTAATTCGCTAATTCTTTCCTCTGTCAAAAATGTTTCTGAGGAGACTAATAAGTTACAGATCAAAAGTACTTGAGGAATTGTACAAATGCCGTCTGAAATCTTTGATCTCATTTCAAAGCTTCCTTTCCACATATCCAAACAACTGTATGAGGAATCACAGGCGGAACAAATACTTTGCTACTTTGATATGTTAGGTGAAGGACAGAACACACCGAATGGAACACTAATGAGCAGGTTTTGGAAATTAATTATTTTTTGATTTGTCAATTTTCCCGACACCCTTTATACTTGGCAGTCACACTGCAATAGTTATCTATTTTCTTTTCAATCCATGACAGGACAATTATGTTGTTGCTCAGCCTACCCAGCTTAGGTGTCAGGTGATCGTTATTTCGGCTAGAGTGGGAACAGTTTTGTATGTTTTTTTTTTGTTTGTTTTTTAAAGCTAGACTTATATTTCATTTTCTGTAGATAACAGTTCAACAATGTCCCTGTAACAAACAGATATGAAAAAGGAAATGGCTCATGTTCTAAACTTAGATACTTCAGAACAAATGGAAATAAACCTCTTTGAAATGGGGTTGTTCCTGTAGCATGTGCATGGCTTTTTTTTGGACTGCTGAAAAGGCCAATTAGATCATAGGCACCTATTTCATGGTAGGAGACATACCAAATAATGACAGACGTTGGATTTTACAGTAGTTTTTCGGGTACTGCATTTCAAAAGTAATTTGTGCTGAACAACAGATCTGCATCCCATCGAAGGCAGACTGGGCCACATATCACAGACTTCAGTTATTTTTGTCGGAATTGTCATTTTAACATACAGCTGTGTTCAAAATAATAGCAGTGTGTTTGAATAAAGTGAATAAAGCTCAAAATCTTTCTAATAGCTTTTATTTCCATACACACAAATGCATTGGGAACACTACACATTCTATTCCAAATCAAAAAATGAAGGAACAAAAAAAATATATCAAATTTGTGTTGTTCCTCAAAAAAAATAAAAAATAAAGTATTAGACTGTTAAAAAAAATTGCAGCGTTCGTATTCTTTATAAACTCAAACATTCACTATATAAACTGAAAAATGTTTGAAGATTTTGCTTTCCTTTGAATCACTTAACTAATATTTAGTTGTATAATCGCTGTTTCTGAGAACTGCTGTACATCTGTGTTGCATGGAGTCAACCAACTTCTGGCCCCTGTGAACAGGTACTCCAGCCCAGGATGATTGGACTACATTCCACAGGTCTACTCAATTTCTTGGTTTTGCCTCAAACTGCATTTTTTATGTCACCCCACAAGTTTTCTATTGGATTAAAAAAGGGGGATTGGGCTGGCCACTCCATAACGTCAATCTTGTTGGTCTGGAACCAAGATGTTGCACGTTTACTGGTGTGTTTGGGGTCGTTGTCTTGTTGGAACAGCCATTTCAAGGGCATTTCCTCTTCAGCATAAGGCAGCATGACCTCTTCAAGTATTCTGATGTATTCACACTGATCCATGATCCCTGGTATAAAATAAATAGGCCCAACACCGTAGTATGAGAAACATCCCCATATCATAACAGTGTACGGTGGCTTGAATTCAGTGTTTGGGGGTCATCTGACAAACTGTCTCCGGCCACTAGACCCAACAAGAACAACTCTTCAGCACATGTCTTTTTTTTCAACAGTGGGACTTTGCTGGGGCTTCTTGCAGATAGCTTGGCTTCACATAGGCGTCTTCTAATTGTAACAGTACTCACAGGTAACTTTAGACCTTCTTTCCTCCACGTCTTTCAGGTTTTGGTTGCCATTTTAAAGCATTTGCGATCATTTTAGCTGAGCAGCCCATCGTTTTCTGCACTTCTTTATATGTTTTCCCCTCTTCAATCAACTTTTTAATAAAGGTACACTGTTCTTCCAAACAATGTCGAACGACCCATTTTCCACAGAATTTCAGAGAGAAATGCACTGTAACCAGCAAGTACAACATTTGCTGCCTTCCTTCCTTAAAAAAAGGGCAATAATTGCCACCTGTTTTTCAGAGAATGAATGACCTCACTAATTGGACTCCACACTGCTATTATTTTGAACATGCCCCTTTCAATTAGTGATTCAATTACACAGAATGGGGTCTGTTGGATTTCTATTACTCTACTACACCTGCTAGTAAATTATTTGCCATGTAGAAATATCATTTCTACCAAAAACAGTGATTGATCAGGTTAGTGATGTCTGACTGCTATTATTTTAAACATAACTGTATGTTGTCCAAGATGACAGCCTGTACAGACTGACCAAGGACTGCAAGTCATTCAGAAACTGGCCATCTGAAATCCTAAATGTAAGAGTGGACAACCCCAATGGCAAAAAAGTTGGGACGTTATATAAAATGTAAATAAAATCAAAATGAAATGACAGTTGAGAAAGGGACAGCAAAAGGCTGGAAAAGTAAGTGGTACTAATAAAAAACAAAACAAATAGAAGAGCAATTTTCTACAATGTCACATGACTGGGTATAACAAGAGCATGTTAGAGGTGCAGAGTATTTCAGAAGCAAACATGGTCGGAGGTTCGCCAAGCTATGAAAAACTGTATCTAAAAACTGTGGAAGAAGTTCACAAAAATGTTCCTCAATATAAAATTGTGAAGACTTTGAATATCCCACCATAATATCGAAAGATTCTAAGAATCTTGAGAAATACATGTGTGCAAGGAACAAGGCAGACAGTCCATACTAGATGCTCATGATCTACAGGTCCTCAGATGGCCCTGCATTAAGAGAACAGGCTTATTTCTGTACTGGAAATCACAACATGGACTCAGGAACACTTCCAGAAATCAGTTCTCTGTGCAATCCACAAATGCAAATAATTAAAGCTGCATCATGCAAAGAAGAAGACATAGGTCAACAACATCCAGAAACGTTGCCGTCTTCTCTTGGCCAAAGATCATTTAAAATGGACTGTGAATCAAAATTCTACGCTTTTTTTTTTTTTTTAAACCATGAATGCCATGTTTTGCGGACGCTTCAGTTCTGTCCCCATTGATTGTCAATGGGTACAAAACTGAACTGAACAAAATGGAATGCTCCAAAATGCATTCAGTCCCATTTGGTTGCGTCCCCATCGTGGACAGAATAACGCTGCAAGCAGCGTTTTTTCTGTCCACGATGTGGTGGGGAGCAAGACTGATCCGTCCTGATACACAATTTAAGTCAATGGGGACGGATCCGTTTTCTCTGACACAATAGGTCCTTCACCAATAGAAAACATTTGGCACATCATGAAACAAGAAATCCAGCAAAATAGACCCAGGACTTTTGAGCAGATAGAATCCTACATCAGACAAGAATGGGACAACGCTCCTCTCCGAAAACTCCAGAAATTGGTCTTCTCATTTCCCAGATGTTCAAGACTGTTAACCCCTTTCAGCAAAAGCCAGTCTGGACCAAATGTCAAAGACCCATTTTTTTAATCTGATGTGTCACTTTACATGGTAATAACTTTGGAATGCTTTTACTTATCCAAGCCATTCTGAGATCATTTTCGCGTGACACATTGTACTTCGAGATAGTGGTAAACTTTAGTCGATATGTTTCACTTTTATTTATAAAAAATAAATAATTTACTGAAAAACTTGCTGGCTGGCAAGTGTGTATGGGAAGTGAGGGAAAGCAGTTTTGGCCTCAACTGGCAGAGGAGCCATCTTGAGCAGGTCCTCATATTGTAAATGTTTAAACAGCCGTAACTAAGGGGAAAAACTCAAGGAAAACAGTGGTATGTGAAGAAACTAAAGATTGCTTTATGCATAATGCTGCTGCAGTAACATATGCTAAAATAGATTTTTGATGAAAACATGACGGTTACACTTTTAGAACCAATTCAGCTATGAAGTGACTAAGCGGCTTACATAATAGAAACCACCCATAAATGACCCCATTTTAGAAACCACACCCCTCAATTTATTCAAAAATGATTTTACAAACTTATTTTCCATTTTAATTCATTTTTCCTGTAACAAAGGAAAGTATCACAATATTGTTTTTGGAGGGGAGATTTTGCTAGAATGGTTTTTGGGTGCCATATCACATTTGAAGAGACCCTGCAGTAACCCTAGAAAGGAAACCCCCATAAAGTGACCTCATTTTCGAAACTACACCCCTCAAGGAATTTATTGAGGGGTGAAGTGAATGCTTTGAACCAACAAGTGTTTCTACTTGGCTGTGAAAATGAAAATTTTAATCAATTATAAATGAGTAGATATGGGAAAAAACTTTTTTTTTTTCTTAGAAATTTTTATTTAAAAATGAAACCGGAAGAATTGGAGCAACTGCGCTGTAACTGGTTAGTCTCAGTGTCTCTGCTTTCCGAAACCGCAGAGACTCCAGGGCTGTGACACTTTAGGCCCCTCTCACACGGGCGAGTTTTCCGCGTGGGTGCAATGCGTGAGGTGAACACATTGCATCCGCACTGAATCTGGACCCATTCACTTCAATGGGCTGTGCAGATGAGCGGTGATTTTCACGCATCACTTGTGCGTTGTGTGAAACTCGCAGCATGTTCTATATTCTGCGTTTTTCACGCAACGCAGGCCCCAGAAATGAATGGGGTTGCGTGAAAATCACAAGCATCTGCAAGCGATTTTCTTGCATGGTTGCTAGGAGATGATAGAGATGAGCAACCCCGGACCCCATTAAAGTCTATTCACTGTATTACATTCCCTTATAACATTGTTATAAGGGAAAATAATAGGATTCTTAATACTGAATGCTTAGTAAAATGTGCCTTGAGGGGTTAAAAAAAATATATATAAATTAACTCACGTCATCCTCTTGATTGTGCAGCCGGCATAGTCTTCTTCTTTCAGGACCTGCAAAAGGACCTTTTGATGACGTAATCGCGTTCATCACGTGGTGATCGCGTTGAGGTCAGCGCAGGTACTTCTGAATAAAGAATACATTTGCAGGTAGCGCGAGCGAGATTACGTCATCAAAGGTCTTTTTGCAGTCCTAAGAGAAGAAGAAGAAAGAAGACAATGCCGGCTGTGAGATCAAGTGGATGAGGCGAGTTATGTTTTTATTTTTTAACCCTCAATTGACATAATACTTGCATTCTGTATTAAAGAATGCTATTATTTTTCATTATACCGATGTTACAATGGAAAATAATAAAATCTACAGAACACCAAACTCGAACTTCAGTGAAGAAGTCCAGGTTTGGGTACCACATTAAGTTTTCTCTCACGGGCGTGCCAAACGCATTGCACTCACGCGGAAAAAACTGAACATCGGAACGCAACCGCAGAGAAAACAGACTGCAATTGCGTGCCTACTCGCGCGGGTTTCCCACAATGCATCCGGCCCTCATCCGCGACACCCATGTGAAGGGGGCCTTATAGTGTCACAGACCTGGTTAACAGTTCGGGTGTAACTGTCCGTCCTAAAGCGGTATATTAAATGTAATCTGAACGTACAGTTACGTCCATCTGCTACACAACGCCCTGTCCTAACTTTAAGAACTTGCTGCCATCAAGTTCTAAATCAGTTAATTTTCCGATATGTGTTTTATGATCTATTGTCTCTACTGTGTTTATCTATTTTATTTACAACAGCACCCCAAGTTTTATGGAATTGAGGTTGCAATAATAAAATAAGATGTATCATGTCAAAAATGTGATTACAAATGTACTTTCTTTATTAAAGCTAATCCTTAAAAAGATATTAAACCAAGCATGTCAAACTCAAAGGCTAACATGGGACAAAAAAAAAATATTTAAGTTTATGTGGGCCGCATCAAAATTTTTTTTTTACAATATAATGCAGACGGATCCGTTCTGAACGGATCCACCGTCTGCATTATATGAGCGGATCCGTCTCAGACGGATCCGCTCTGAACGCAAGTCTGAAAGTAGCCTTAGGGGCGAGAACCTGGGATCTTTCATCCCTTGTCCTATTCAGCTCTATCAGGGTGAATAGGACTTCTGCTCTGTGCCTTGTGCACACAGCATCAGGGATGTTACCATGGCAACCAGGGCTTCTGTAGCGTCCTGGCTTCACTAGTGGGCGTTCCTTCTTCCTGGCTGTAGTGCTGTCCAATCGCAGCGCAGGGAGAAGGAACGCCCAGTAGTGAAGCTGATGTCTCCTCCCATCGCTCCGATAGTAATCAGCAGCATGTGGAGCAGGAGAGGAGACAGTAATGGGGCACTGCGGGCAAACGGAGCGGCGCCCAGGACTAATGGTGAGTGCTGAGACATCGCTGGGCGCCGCTCTGTGTGGGAAATGGGAATAGTCCTATCAGTGGTGGCTCAGTGCGCCCGCCCCTCCCTCCTCATTGGTGGCGCAGTGCGCCCGCCCCTCCTCCCCCCCCTCTCTTCTCATTGGTGGCAGCGGCAGCAGCACAGGGGGAGGGAGGACGGCTTCCTTCTCCCTGTGCTGCTGAGAGAACATGAGCGCGCCGATAGCAGCGCGCTCATGTTCAGAGATACTAGACTGCCGGGCCGCAAAGATATTTGCACCCATGTATTAAACCTTTACATGCCCTTTTCTCCTATTTCTTTTTTCTAACACCACAGCTTAAAAAATGAGAATTCTTAATTGAAATAAATTAATTATGCAAATCCTCAGGACAGGTCTTTAATATTAGATCGGTGGCATTGCAACTCCTGGCATCTGACGATCAACTGACTGCAGAGGTCGTGGTGCTGTAATGAGCGCTGCAGCCTCTTCATTGTATATCAAGCAGAGCATCATCCATTGCATAGTGGCTGCACATGGTATTGCAGCTTAATCCTATTCACTTCAATGGGACTGAGCTGCAGGGGAAAGAAGGAAACGGCCACTTCTAACAGCTGATCGGCAGATATGTCGGGAGTTAGACGCCCACCTAATCAGATATGGATGATCCCGAGGATAGGTCATCAGTATTTGAGCCCTGGACAAGCCCTTTTCCAATCCACAGTTTGCACAGACCTGTACGGCAGTGAATAAGTCGCACATGCCTATTCATTGCTGCACAAAGTTAGTTTTTTATCCTATACATTTATATAGTAAAATTGGAACTGGGCTTCTTGCACATGTATGATAGGCCTTATTTGACGACAAAAATCTAAAGATGTAAAAAGAACCATATACAGAGTAGATATTCTCTATAATACAGTGGTTACACAGATTGCAATAATCAAAGTTACCTGCTGAATTGGACTTTGAGCCTGAAATAAAATTCTTCGCCCAAGCAGCTCTGCAAAGATGCAACCTACAGACCAGATGTCTATAGCATTAGTGTAATGACGACTCCCCATTAGGATTTCAGGAGCCCGGTAATACTGAGTGACAACTTCCTGAGTCATGTGTCGAGATTCATCAAGTTCTTCTACCCTTGCCAATCCAAAATCACAAATCTAATGAGGGAGAAACAGATTACTTTAGAAAATAATTTTTTATTTTTTTTGCAAAATAAGGCACTCTGGGCAAAAGAATGTTTGCCTGCAGTATCTGGTGCGCCCAACATTTATATGAGCTGCAGGGCTGAGAAGAACATTTTGGCACAAGCTTTAGTTGCAAAGTAAGACAACGAATGGGTGGCATAAGGTCGGGCTAGACAATCATCCACTGTGATAAAGTTGGCACATTTTTTAGAAGGTGTCAAGTTTACTATGTCTATTAGATAGGATTAGTAAATCTGCCCCTGTGTTATTCCGCGTGCTTTTCAACTGCACACAGAGCACTAATGCATCCAGATCACGCCACGATGTCCACGTGTAGGGTTTAAGATTTAAAAGGGGTAAGAGAAGAAGTCTGCAACTGCAATAAAAATTAGTGTAGTTAAGTACCAAAAATAATTTACCTTGGAAAAAATAGCCCAATAAACCACATTTTGTAGTGCGTGTTATAACATTCGTTATTGGGCGTCCTGTGATGCATATACAATTAACTTTATTTCAAATTCATTTTTCTGATGAAAGCAAGGCAGTTTTAGCCAATGTGGTCATGGTGTCTCGGTTAGGCGAGGTTCACATCACCATTTCGTTTTCTGTTCTTCTGACAGATGAGAAGAACGTAAAACCAAAAAAAAAACACAAACGGATCCATTATTTTGAGCAGCCGTTTCAGCCATTTCCATCTGAAATCCGTTTAGACAGGAAAAAATAAATAAATGAAAAGATAGAAATTGCTCAGACGGAAGCAAAATTAGCATAAACGGATGCTCAAAGCAAAAGATTTGTTTTCGATTTCTTCTGTTCTTCTGACGGATGAGAAGAACAGAAAACGAAACGCTAATGTGAACCTGGACAGAGATGAAAAATCCTCTTCCAGATCTCACAGGAATTTCTTGAATATGGGTAAGCGATCAGCTCACTTAAGTACACCTCTCCTCCAGGAAACCTTATGAGAAATCAAGGTGCCACCAATAGTGAAGTACATTCACACGAGGTTCCTACTGCAAGGTTTTTATTATACTTACAAGATGGATAAAATCACATGCGGTGTATACAAATCAAATTGAGGGTGAATTGATTTGTATACACCGCATGTGATTATATCCATCTTGTAAGTATAATAAAAACCTTGCAGTTGGAACCTCGTGTGAATGTACTTCACTATTGGTGGCACCTTGATTTCTCATAAGGTTTCCTGGAGGAGAGGTGTACTTAAGTGAGCTGATCGCTTACCCATATTCAAGAAATTCCTGTGAGATCTGGAAAAGAGGATTTTTCATCTCTGTCCAGGTGCAGCGCGGTCCTTTTAAAGAAAACAGTGTCTATAGATTTGAACATTGCCCACTTCACTACTGGAATTTGGGACGCACCGAAAAAAAGGCAACGTACCTAAGGCTATTTTATATATTTCATATATATTTTATTTGCTAATGTGAACCTACCCTTACTAGCCCTAATTTCACATTACAGCAGGATTGCTGCAATGGAAGACACCATACCCCAAGTCCTGGGTTAACGCGGGCGTAAAAATTGGTTGTCAAGGCTTAGAAAAACATGGCTGCTTTATTCCAAAAACAACTCATGCCTGTCAATGGGTTGTGTCTGCTATTGCAGCTCAGATCCATTCAAAGGCACACCCAGCCCGTGGACAGGTGGACAGCACTGTTTTTGGAAGAAAGCAGCCATTGTTTTTAGGGGTGCACCGAAATGAAAATTCTGGTCCGAAACCGAAACCGAAAATTCAGGATACCCCTTGACCGAAACCGCCTTTTTGCCCAAATACTTTTAAAAGACCCCCCACCCCATAACAGTGCCATCCACAGACCCCCCCACCTCATAACAGTGCCATCCACAGACCCCCCCCACCTCATAACAGTGCCATCCACAGACCCCCACCCACCCCATAACAGTGCCATCCACAGACCCCCACCCACCCATAACAGTGCCATCCACAGACCCCCCCCACCTCATAACAGTGCCATCCACAGACCCCCACCCACCCCATAACAGTGCCATCCACAGACCCCCCACCCCATAACAGTGCCATCCACAGACCCCACCCCAACCCCCCCCCCCCATTGTACAATTAATAGAAAATAGCGGGGAGGGACTGGGAGGAGGAGCTGGGGGCCGGTGCGTTCACTGTGCTCCGGCCCCCAGCTCCAGTAGTTATAAAATGTTGTACAATTAATAAGCATTCTATTCATGAGGCCCCCTCTGCAGTATTACATTCAATACAGCCACATCCTACTCACAGGGCTGTCATCTTAATGCTGGCCGGCCGGGCAGAGGAGCGGCAGCGTCACAACTGACGTCATGTGCCCGGCCTACTTTCTGAATGAAGGAGGCGGCGCAGGCATGTGACGTCAGTCGTGACGCTGCCGCTCGTCTGCCCGGCCGGCCAGCACAGCCCTGTGAGTAGGATGTGGCTGTATTGAATGTAATACTGCAGAGGGGGCCTCATGAATAGAATGCTTATTAATTGTACAACATTTTATAACTACTGGAGCTGGGGGCCGGAGCACAGTGAACGCACCGGCCCCCAGCTCCTCCTCCCAGTCCCTCCCCGCTATTTCCGGCCGATATGTAAAAATATCGGCAGAAACAGATTAGGTGCATTCTCGGCCGCCGAAATTTCGGTGCACCCCTAATTGTTTTCTAGTCCTGGAGAACCCTTTTAACTTGTGGATCCATACATTGTAATAGTATATCGGTGTGTGGGAACTTGCTTTTGGCGGTGGTATACTATTACAACAGCAAAGAAAAACTTGATCTGTTGTTGAGTGTCGCTGCAGGATGATGTAGATTGTAAGCTCTTGCAGGCAGGGTCCTCTCCCTCAGTCTGTTAATATTTTCTTGTTTATTGTACTTTTATATTATGTATGTGTAACCCCTTCATGGAATTAATAGCGCCTTCAAATAAATAATAATGCTTTCTATAGCATCAGCCAGAATGGGGGATACTGTGCTATAAAAGCAGTATAGCGATCTCGCTGCACTAGTGATGCAAGACACATCCTATCCACCTAGATGCTCACTTCTCCTGCCCTGACAACACTTGGCAAATGGACGTGAACATACCCATTACTTTCTAGGACGGCAGGATACGTACTAATCATACTGTTGCCGGCTGAGAAAAAGTTGCAAGAAATATCCTATATACCTTAATGATACTATCACCCAACCGTGTATTTTACATAATCCTGTGCTCCGGAGAAGATCACACTCTTTACCCATGTACTACAAGTCAGTTAATTACATTTGCATTAGAAAAATCGGAGGAAAATTACCTTGAGTACGCAGTTGCTGTTCACGAGTAGATTCCCTGGTTTAATGTCTCGATGTAAAATGCCGGCTGAATGTAAATACTTCAGACCTAACGGCGAGAGAGGGAAGGAAAGAAGAACAAGTGCTGAGGTCTTGGCATTTCCACTTATAAAGGGACAGTCCTAAAAATGCTTTCTACACACACGTGAATAACGCATGCAATAATCTTCATTATGAATGAAGGCATATAAGGCCTGCACTAATAATGTCTAGGCTATGTTCACATGTGACTGATAAGCTGTTGGATTTTTGCGTGGCACATCCGCAGCGTTGTACAGTACCAGCAAAGCTGGATGAGATACTAACAGTGTACAAAATGCATGCGGATCGGAAGTCTACACCATGTCAATTTATGCTGCGGATCTGCCCAGCGAATTTCACCCTTTGGAATTAGAGGATGAAGTCCGAAGCCTTTTCTGCTGCACTTCCCAGCCTGTGTAAATATTTGCCTGTTCCAGTGTAGGACAGACCCAGTACGGGCCGCAGCCTCTATGAGGCTCTGTATTCTCGCCTACAACAGCTGTTTCTGGGAGAGAGGACGTCTGTAATTTGTAGCATTGCAGTCACGATCTGAGGCAACGTTTAGCAATGCAATAGCCAATTGGCGCTTAATTTTAAGATGAAATGTAGATAATTGACCTCTTCGTGCAGTCAATCCTTGCTATAAGGAGACACTGTAGCTGCTGCTGTGACTGAATTCTAGGTGAGCATTCTTCGCCATGTTAAAATAACGCTTTCCCTACCACATCACATCTTCCTAACCCCCATTTAATTGCTATTCTTCCCCAGTAACAGGTAATTATATAGAAGCTTTTATGCCGGCAGGTTGTTCCAGATCACTCCCACATTCTCCCCCGTGGCAGAGATTCAGTTTCAATCCTCAAACGCTCACTAGGTTTATGACCTCATCTGGCCCCAAGACTGAGATGTCCGAGATGTGGTGACATGGACAATGCCCACTATTCCACGCTGTCCACTTTCCATACGTTGGCCATAAATGTGATACTGCTTGCCACATTTGGCAGCACATTCAAAGCAATCAGACACATTCACTTGGTATTATCACACCAAAAACTGCACAATGTAATTTTATATGGTTCATTTTTGACCTTCTGGGCTATCTGGGCTGCAGGGAATCACTGTGTGAATACTGTAGGCAGCGTCCCTACTATAATGTAACAGGGAGCTGGCATCGGCAAAGTGCAGGTGTACACAGCGTGGAAGTGCAATGTCCCTGCACGCTCAGCACACCGGGCCCTTGAAATGCATTTCCAATGGGGTTGGAGACCTACCAGCGCTTTATACAGAAATACGGAAATTTATATTAATTGTATGTAATGTATCTATAGCATTTGCGCACACAGGCGAATATTAGAGAGAATATATATATATATATATATATATATATATATATATATATACACACACACACATACACATACACACACACACACACACACACATATATACACACACACATTCTACTACTACAAAAATATATAAAATATTTGTAAAACAAAAAAACAAACAAAAAAAAAAAGGTATAAAAGTAACCAATTTCAATGCCATAATTTCTTAAAGGGAACCTTCACTTTTAACAATTCCTACACCGCACCAGTTCCCCTTATAGAAGTGCACAACTGATGGACTAAAGAGTCATTTTTTTCAAATGGCAGCAAGACTTTACATTGAGTCTCCTTACTGCAATATCACTACTGATCTACTGCTACATGAAGTGAGCAATGCTATATCTCAGGGCTGTATTTAACATTTTGCTATTACATGCAGCGATCTCCTCCACAGTATAGGGAGGAGTGATCATTAATGCCATTGCTCGTCCCCATACTGAATCGCCGCTTGCCGAGAGCAGATCATGTTTAGACAGCACGATCTGCTGCCAGCAAACCTTGATTTTAAAGCAGCATGTAATTGGCGGCACTATTACACAGGTAGATCACCGCTAACGAACGTTCCAACGAATGCTCGTTAGAGATGATCTGGCTGACCATCGGTCAGTGTAAAGCTACTTTCACACTCGCGTTTTGTGCAGATCCGTCATGGACGGATCCGTTCAGAAAATACAACCGCCTGCACAGAGAATACAAACGGATCTGTTCTGAAACATAGCCAAGACAGATCCGTCTTGAACACCACTAAAAGTCAATGGAGGACGGATCAGTTTTCTATTGTTTCAGATTGTGTCATAGAAAATGGATCCGTCCCCATTGACTTACATTGTGTGTCAGAACGGATCCGTTTGGCACAATTTCGTCAGCAAGCAGCTGTCCGCCTCCAAAGCGGAATGGAGACTGAACTGATGCATTCTGAGCGGATCCTTTTCCATTCAGAATGCATTAGAATGCAAACTGATCCGTTTTGGACCGCTTGTGAGAGCCCTGAATGGATTTCACAAACTGAAAGCCAAAATGCAAGTGTGAAAGTAGACTGAGGCTACTTTCACACTTGTGCTAGGTGCGGATCCGTCTGGTATTTGCACAGACGGATCCGCACCTATAAATGCAAACAATGGTATCCGTTCAGTGCGGTTCCGTCTGCATAACAGCTTTTTCAGATCCAAGTTTCCACGATCATGAAAACTCAGATCCGACAGTATAGTCTAACACAGAGGCGTTCCCATGGTGATGGGGACCCTTCAAGTTAGAATATACTAAGAACTGTGTACATAACTGCGCCCTGCTGCCTGGCACCACCCAATCTCTTACAGGGCGCTGTGATCCTTCACAATTAACCCCTCAGGTGCCGCACCTGAGCGGTTAATTGTGCGGATCTCAGCCGCCTGATCGGGTGCTGCCAGGCACCCCCCCCTCCCTCCCAGGTATTAAAAGCATTGGTGGCCAGTGTGCCCCCCCCTCCCTCCCCAGTATTAAAAGCATTGGTGGCAGTGGCCACAGGCTAACCCCTGTGTTATTCCGCGTGCTTTTCAACTGCACACAGAGCACTAATGCATCCAGATCACACCACAATGTCCACGTGTAGGGTTTAAGATTTAAAGGGGTGGGAGAAGAAGTCTGCAACTGCAATAAAAATTAGTGTAGTCAAGTACCAAAAATAATTTACCTTGGAAAAAATAGCCCAATAAACCACATTTTGTAGTGCGTGTTATAACATTCGTTATTGGGTGTCCTGTGATGCATATCCAATTAACTTTTTTTTCAAATTCATTTTTCTGATGAAAGCAAGGCAGTTTTGGCCAATGTGGTCATGGTGTCTGTGTTAGGCGAGGTTC
This sequence comes from Bufo gargarizans, assembly GCF_014858855.1. Lineage (NCBI taxonomy): Eukaryota > Metazoa > Chordata > Amphibia > Anura > Bufonidae > Bufo > Bufo gargarizans. Next base: position 495,000,078 of record NC_058082.1, read on the forward strand.
ACATCACCATTTCGTTTTCTGTTCTTCTGACGGATGAGAAGAACGTAAAACAAAAAAAAACGGATCCATTATTTTGAGCAGCTGTTTCAGCCATTTCCATCTGAAATCCGTTTAGACAGGGGAAAAAAAAAATGAAAAGACGGAAATTGCTCAGACGGAAGCAAAATTAGCATAAACGGATGCTCAAAGCAAAATATTTTTTTTTGTTTTTTTCTGTTCTTCTGACGGATGAGAAGAACAGAAAACGAAACGCTAATGTGAACCTAACATTACTAGCCCTAATTTCACATTACAGCAGGATTGCTGCAATGGAAGACACCATACCCCAAGTCCTGGGTTAACGCGGGCGTAAAAATGGTTGTCAAGGCTTAGAAAAACATGGCTGCTTTATTCCAAAAACAACTCATGCCTGTCAATGGGTTGTGTCTGCTATTGCAGCTCAGATCCATTCAAAGGCACACCCAGCCCGTGGACAGGTGGACAGCACTGTTTTTGGAAGAAACCAGCCATTCTAGTCTTGGAGAACCCCTTTAACTGGTGGATCCATACATTGTAATAGTATCGGTGTGTGGAAACTTGCTTTTGGCGGTGGTCAGCAGGCCCCCCCCTCCTTCCCCAGTATTAAAAGCATTGGTGGCCAGTGCGGCCCCCCTCCCTCCCCAGTATTAAAAGCATTGGTGGCCAGTGCGGCCCCCCCTCCCTCCCCAGTATTAAAAGCATTGGTGGCCAGTGTGGCCCCCCCTCCCTCCCCAGTATTAAAAGCATTGGTGGCCAGTGTGGCCCCCCCTCCCTCCCCAGTATTAAAAGCATTGGTGGCAGTGGCCACAGGCTAACCCCCCCCCCCCCCCCCCCAAATCATTGGTGGCAGCGGAGCGGCATTTCCGATCGAAGCCCTCAAACGGATCTCACAAGCGGAACCCCAAACGCAACTGTGAAAGTAGCCTAATACACTAATACAGCCTTTACCCTACCTGTCCAGTTGACATGGTCATTTACACTATCATGATACTATCTTTTTCCATCTTCTTCCTATGTACCACGAACAGCACTGAGACGTTGAAATTTCCTTCAGGATCAATTAAAATGTATGTTATCTTATGTTAACACAGGCTGAGGTCGCAGGCAATGACTGGAGCTGAATGATCGCTACTTGGATGGTTTTTCCCCGTACAGTTTCCTGGTTTGTCAGCTGCACATGACGGCTTACACAGGACGACGTGAAGCTGGAGAACAAGGATTTTAAGTGCTGCATAAAAGATGCAATCACCAGCGAGCTAGCATTTCCTTGTTTGTCGGCACATTTACACAGGGCAGTTATTGAGAACTACCTGATAACTGGGCCCATGTGAAAGGGCTGTAAAGATAAGGATCAGTTCACATCACAGTTTAGCTTTCCATTCTTTCGATCCGTCAGAAGAACAGGAAAAAAAAAAAACACAACTTAAAAAAAACGGATCAGTTATTTTGAGCATCAGTTATGATCAGTTTGTGCCATTTTTGATGGGAGGAAACGGCCTGCATCCAGGATCTCAGACGGAAAGGCTCGAATGGACGCCAAATGCGCATAACAGAAGAAAGCGGATTTGTTTTGTTTTTTACAGGAACCTGTTCATTTTCAGAAGAACGGAAAATGAAACGGTGAAACCAGCCTGACACAAACTGATCATAAGTGATGCTAAAAAAATAAAAATAAAAAAAAGAGACGGATCAGTTATTTTTAGCGCAAAATGATCATAACTGAAGCTTAAAATAGAATGTTATGTTCTTCTGACAGGTCCAAACAGAAAGCTAAATGGTGATGTGAACTCACCCTGTCATTTCAGTTCATTTTTAATAACATGTAACGACAGGGAAATGAAACTTTTGTAATATACTTTATTAGGGATGAATGTTTCTTAGTTTCAGATAATAGGGTGTAAAGAGTCTCTGTAGCAACGCTCTAACTGATCATTACTTACATGTAACATACAGAGCCGTCCAGTCTGCCTCCCTATATGTGCCCTGCCTCTGCATGTAACACCCAGTTGTCTTCAGCGCTCAGCAGAACACTGAAGACAGGCTCTCTCTATTAACAGAGACTCTTTACACCCTGAGGGCTCATGCAGACGAACGTATTTTCTTTTCATGTCCGTTCCATTTTTTTGCAGACCGTATGCAGAACCATTCTAACGGGTCTGCAAAAAAACAGAAGAAGTTCCTCCGTGTGCATTTTGCTTCCGTATGTCCGTTCTGCAAAAAAAAATAAAAAATAGAACATTTCCTATTATTGTCTGGATTATGGACAAGGATAAGACTTTTTCTATTAGGGGCCAGCTGTTCCGTTACACAAAATATGAAATGCACGCGTAGGTCATCCGTATTTTTTTGCAGATCCGTTTTTTGCAGACCGCAAAATACATACGGTCGTGTGCATGAGCCCTAATAAAGTATATTACAATGCGTATCACTGTCCCTATACTATATTAAATATAAACCAAACAATTACACTCTAAAAAGGTACATGTTTCCCACCAAAATCAACATGCCAACTATGTGAGGCACAAACATGATGGGTCACCCGGGCAGAGAAACTCTTTGTAGCAGCTCTTCACTCTATAAGAGGGGTACTGAGAATGCATTTTTATTACCTCCATATATTATAGCATGTAGAACAACTATGCAGTTATGTAAATGATTACAGGTGTGGTCTGATCAGATACTGGTCTTGCTACAAGTGGGTATAAAAGTGCTCCCCCAACTGCCTTAGGCCTCATGCACATGGCCGTTGTGCGGCCGTTCCGTGATTTGGGGACCGCAATTTGCAGTCCCCAATGCACAGGCAACATCCATGCGGCGGCCGGGACCGATTGAGACCCATTCAACTTGAACATGTCCCTTTTTTTGCGGAGGCACGGAGAAAAACGCCACGAAAGCACTCTGTAGTGCTTCCGTACCGCAGCTCCGGATTGCAGACCCATTCAAGTGAATGGGTCCGCATCTGTGATGCGGGGAGCACATGGCCGGTGCCAGCATATTGTGGTCCCGCTGTTTGCTGGGCCGCGATACTGCCACAGCCGCGCAACAGCCGTGTGCATGAGGCCTTATTACTTTTGGATAGTGTACCCTTTGGCGAGAGATCGCCGACGGCTAGACATGCCTCTACCATGCATTTGAAGACATTTTGAACAGGTGACAGAGGGGGAGCATCACTGGACAGAGAGAAGCGGGATAGTTGTTTCGACATAGTGTACACCATCTAGACTGATCTGACCTAGCCGTTACAAGGTGTTAGGGCCCCAAGGCTTTTTAAATGGATGCCTTTGTATGGAATAGCGCAATCTACTTTTGGCCTTTTCTGGCTTATGGAACCCTATGAACATGTCTATTGTGTAGGTCAAGAGCTTTTCTGGCAAACAAACTAAAATGACATCACAACCCTGATTTGAACATAGCCAAAGTCTGTACCCAGTTATTTCGGTTACGGAGTAACGCACAACATATTTACTGAATAAACTTACCTCTTAAAATCTGATACAAAAAAACCTTGACATGATCCGAGCTGAGCGGCTGAGGAGAGACGATGATCTTATGGAGGTCACTCTGCATTAACTCGGTGACAACATATCTGAGCAATCAGTTAAGGTGAACACAGGGCACTGGAGTAAACAGGACTATTTACTCTGAAGGTAAAGAGATTTAACAAGGTCGTCATCACTCTAACAAACTAAAGAACAAGATAGCACAAGCCGGTGCAACAGAACAACAAGCACAAATCTACCACACATTTAGAGACAACCAGCTTTACCTCAACTGCATGCTAAAAAATATGCTCAGCAATAAAACAGGTTTGCTTCTTTCGAATATACTGTCATTTTCATCAGAAATCAGTAAGTTACAATGACTTATATGTGATGACTTCAGAACAGTGAAGTTGTGCAATTTTAAACATGCAAAATATACACTAGGGGAATCTATTAAGACTGGATTTTCTGATGCCAGCCTTAAATGGGTTGTCTCATCACAGACAATGGGGGCACATCACTAGGATATGCCCCCATTGTATGACAAGTGTGGGTCCCACAACTGGTACTCGTACCTAGATCGAGAACGGAGCCCCGAAAGTGGTGGAGGGCGCACTGCTCATGCGCAGCCACCCTAGATTCATTTATAGGGGGCCGCCAAAAAAAGCCAAGCGCTGGCTCAGACATTTCCATTGGGCCCATAGAAGTTAAAAGGAGCAGTGGCCAGTCATGTGCGGTGCGCTCCCATTCACTTCCATAGGGAGGGTGCTTGCAGGTGGCCGGACCAGAGTCCTCCAGGCACCACTGTGTTGGGCTCCGTTTAGGTGCAGGTCCAGCGACCCGCAACTAGTGATATGCCCGCATTGTCTGAGATGACACAACCCGTTTAAGAAAACTCCCTGGTGTACGACGATCCAGAATTATTAACAGGGATGATGTTGGTGCATCCTTGGGTGGTGTGCAGAAAATAAATGTATATATTAAATTTAAACTTAGTTCAGTGCAGCACACCTGGTGAAACAAACAGTAGCAAGGGGTGCCAGCGGTAATGCACCTCACCAAGGTGATGATCAATGAAAAATAAAGGCACCGCAGCACTTCCAGTAGGTGAAAATAGTGGGATCCTTTTATTCACCCATGCAACGTTTCGGTCCCAGCAAGTGGACCGAAACGTTGCACAGGTGAATAAAAGGATCCCACTATTTTCACCTACTGGAAGTGCTGCGGTGTATTTATTTTTTATATATATTACAAGGAACACATTATGTATAGTATGAGCCCCACCATATCATGAGGGTCCTGCATTCTGTGGACATTATGCGACCGAAGTTGGCATCTAGCTCAAGTATATATAGCTTATGGGCTTCTAGTCGTGTACAAATGAATTCCAGCACATTAAATAAAAAAGGACAAAAAAAAATAAAATCATAATTCCATTTCTCAAAAGTAACTGCACACACAGATCATGTAAAAAAAAAAAAAGCTGAAATGTGCTAGGAAGCAAAAAAAATTACTACATCTGACAGATCACCATGTCATAGCGCTGCCTTATTCCGGATGTAATTAGGTCCAATCAGAAGCCAAAAGCTTCAGAACTAGATGATCTAAGGAAACAGCGTTATGAGACGCGAGTCACAACCAAGAAAACACTGAAGTCTTCAGTGGGGATACCTTTTAGATTTTTTTAATGAACAGAATTGGGATGGAGCACACAACTACAAGTGATATGGCACAATACATTTCCTTTCGTCTTTCAGATATACAATAAAATAATAAAAAAAAAAAAAAAAAAGCCTCGGTAATGTATGCTCTATGCGCTGCTAGGCCAACTAAAGCACCTGCGCCTCTTCAGGCCTGAGGTATACACCAAGTGGCACGTGCAGTAAAGTGAAAAGCAGCCATGTGATTACTTCAGTGGGTAATTTAAAGAAGCCATGAGAATAGGAATGAGTGACGAGTGTGTTTGATGTTCCTGCTTCCACGAGAAGTGACAGCCTCTCAAGCAGATGGAGCCCAAGTGGGTTAAAACTTCCGTTCATGCAAGCAAATGTGAGAAACAGACTGGAAAGTTGGCATGGGCCTCGCAGCAGATTTCATTCACATGAACTTTATTCATTTTATCGCTGGAGTAACAGGTGACGAATGAAAATAAATGATCCGTGTTCACAACTTCACAATGAGATCATTTCTGGGACCTTTACCCACATATTAATCATCGTTCTGTGCCATTAAAGCTTTTCAGCTTGTTCTAGGAAAAAAAACGGGCACCAAATCACTTCTGTAGGGAACATACAGAACCAGAACTCTCCGTACTGCCGAGGCATGACATTTGTATAATTCTTAAAACCTACCCTTTCAACAAACTTTGCGTTAATCAATAGTACAGCACATGAGGAATAACACTATTACATGACTATTAACACAATATACCACTTGTATGTGGCACTTTTTAGCAGTTTTTCCCTCTGTAGGCTCTCTCTAGTTTGTTGCTGTCCTAGATCTGGTGGGGGAGACTAGATCTCATACACTGCACAAGGAAAGTAGAGCAGAATCTGCTCTTAACTTTCACTTGCTTAGAAGCAGCCCCCAGATCATTAAGTACATTGCAGTGAAGTACTGACCTGTATAGATGTGAGTAGAGCACTTTAGCTGAGAAAGAAATTGTTTGTGTAGTCTCTCTTCCCATGCCTTAGAGATGAGCAAGTGGGTTAGGGACAAAGTGGGTGGAATTTTCTGAAGAGAATGGAGGTAATGTGTGCCCTATATGAGTGGACAGGCAGTCAAGCCCCCCCCATTCGAATACTAGGATACTGATAAAGATGGCAGAGCGCTATAGTCTGTTCTCTCTGTTAGTCCTATAAGACTTCGAATGGAGAGGCAGCACACATTTGACTGCCTCTGCACATTAACCCCTCATTACCATGATTTATGAGGGTCCCAGTGGTGGCACCCCCTGCAATCAGACACGAATCCTCTATCCACATAGGTACGCATTCTGGGAAATCCCCTTTAAATTTATTTGACGGAACTGGTAAGGCAGATTAGGGAGCAATATTCAAACCGATTTTTCACCAACACTAGTGATCAGTCATAAATTTGATACATAGACCCCTAACACCCCCGCCCCCTAGAGAAAAGCTTTAGTTCAGGGAAATCCCACTGAATTGTGACTCTCTCTAGTTAACAAAAATAGTGTGAATAACTTGAATTGTTTAATTCGCCCATATATGAAACATTTCTGCCCTAAAGGGGTGAATAGGTGACTGAGTAGTGCTGCTACTTGTTCTTGACATCCATCACCTTCATCTATACCCACTTCTAACCATCTTTCTCTATACTTTATTTTATAAATGCTACCAAACCTGAAACACGCAGGACGATATGAAAAATATGTAATTTAACTATTTTTGCATCACAGCTTTAGTTTCTCATTAGCAGTTAGCAGATTTGGTGTGTACCATAAATATATGTAACATCAGGGTAGACTACAGTCACACGGATACCAGGGCGTGCGAGATTGCACTCCGTTCTGGTACATTTGTCAGCGCAGTCTCCTTCAGGCACGAGCAATCCACTGAACTCCTTATGGAAGGGAATAATGAAGTCCATAAATTCCAGCAGAGCATTAACTGCACAGGTATTACAACAATTCACTGGATAATGGACGTTTCCGCTAAATGTCAGCTCCTCTTACGCTATCAGAATTGAACCTTAAAAATAAACCTTCAGCTTGTATTAGAATTATTATTTCAAGCTGTTCGTCCTAGATTAAACATTTAAAAAAAAAAATAGTGCGCCCCTATGCTAGAGTTTATTCAGCACTGGTCAGCAAGATCAGCCCTGTTTAAACAAGGCATAATGCCTGAAGGGGTTGGTCCAGCTGAACAAAATGTATATGTATAAATAATTTGGGGCATTTCCAAAACAAATAAAAATAAATAAGTAAGAATTTCTTTGTTCAAATGTGGGCTTCAGTGCACCACTGATCGCAAGGCCAAGCTCCTCTGTGCACTTCAGCTCACTTGGCTTTCCAGTGCTCTGAAGCCTCCATTTGCATAAACATTTAAAAAAAGTATTTTTTTTTTGGGAACACCACAACCGATTTTCACAAGAAAAGACTCATTTTAGTCAGCAGGGTCAACCCCTCTAGGCAGTATGTCTGGTTTACTGGACTGACCCACCTGACATATCCTTTTTAAAGTGTCCAGTTGTAAAGTCTCCAGCCATGTTTGCAGCATACGCTGTACATTGCTGGCGATGGCCGGGGAACCGCAGTCATGTACAGCGCGTGCCAAATGCGCTGCCGTAAGACTTCAGGTCCAGGTGTGGGTACGTCTTCACTGCTTGGCCCTGTCATGGTGGTTGAGGAGTGGCCTGGAGTGAAAAAGAGCTGAGCCCTGGGTGCAATTTTGTTTTTGCAGTGGCTCTGCCCTTTCCTATACACTTGAAAGAAATGTATGTCAATGCATACCAATCTGACAGCGGCCAAAGACCTATTCTTTTCCTGCTGTATAAAGTACATTAAACTTAGTACTAACATGTTGTGTGCACATAGCTTAAAGGGAATGTCATCAGAATATGACTTTTTGCTTAAACCATGTTTTTATGTTATACAGATATACATGAAAATCCAAAATAATTTTTGGTGGTTATTTTTAATTTTCCATGTCAATCTTTGTTGAAAAACCAGGACAAAATCCCACAGTTTTCACACTGGCCACTAAGCCTAATAATAGTCTATGTCAATAGTCTAAGATCACTTTACTGCAGTTATCTGCTTATCATCACAGGAAGGATTACAATGACATACGGAAACTATACAAACATAACACAGGATTCACCATTCACAATAGGTGATGTTAAGATTCCAATGATCACAGCACTCATCCATCGCTGGTTTTCATAGGGTGAACGTCTGGGTTGGTCCCCACCTCCACCTCGGGAACTACTTTGTCTTTATATATACAAAATAGACAGCACTCCAGAGTTCAAAGTGAAGTAATTAGTGATTTTATTTAGCCGGACATAATTTCAGGCAACGTTTTGGGCTATATGTAGCCCTTCATAAGGCCCGGTATGAGGAGCATCAAGCATGTAAGCCTGCATGATCACAATAGGGGATGGTCACAGTTTATCTACTCCTTCCTTGTACAATGACCTCAGGTCACAGAGCATGCCCAGAAAACTCTCTCATGGAAGTCAATGAGTCAGCTCACGTCCAATGTGTCTATGGTCCATGGTGACTATCTCTAAATGATGTTAACAGCTCAGGCAAGATGACAGCCCCCTTAATCATGTTTGAGAAATAGAATAAAAAAAATCTACAATCAGAAAATAAAAACCGATTAAAGAAAAAGAAAAAAAAAGGGTGTGCATCTCTATACGGTTTTAACTAGAGGAAAACATTACGGGTGACACATTACCTTTAGCATATACAATATACACTAATGGGGGGAATATTTGAAGTCAGTTTTGTCGGAGTCTGTGTTGGAGTACTTTATGTCACATTTAACAAATGTCACATGCCTGATAAATTTGTCTTATCTTTAAACCCAACACTTGTTTAGAAAAGCTACTCCAGTTTTGCCACTTCCCCCTCCTGCTGGAGTGCGATCGTGACTTTTTTGCAACTTTTTAAACATTCTCAATGATTAATCTGGCGTGAAACCTATTAACATAGGTAACCACACCCACAATTCAAAATTGGAGTAGTGTAAAAAAATATATACAAAAAGTCGCACAATTTTTGCACAAGTGAGTGCACAAAGTCGCAAAAGCCCTATTTTGTGACTTTTTGAAGCCAGCAAAGCATAATAAAATCAGGGCCTATATGTATCTAGTCCCAAATTCCTTTTCAAAGTCCAAGAGTTCTGAATCAAGATGCAGCAGAAATGACATTTATATTTCCAACCATCTGGAAAATTGATCAATGCCTTCATTTCTTAGGGTACCCATAGGACAGGACCCCCGGAGCAACCTAACAGAAATGTAGTGAAGGGGTATTCCACAGGATAGGGGATAACTATCAGATCGGTGGGGGTTCTGGGACCCCTACAGATCATCAGGAAGGCTCCACCAGGTATGGGGGTCCCCATTCTCGTGACCGGTGAGAGTCCCAGCGGTAGGACCCCCACTGATCTGATAGTTATTCCCTATCCTGTGGATATGAGATAACTTTCTATAACGAGAACACCCCTTTAAGCTCGTGTACCAGTTGTCCGACAGACCATTTAAAGGGGTTATACTATGACTAATATAAATAATGAAAATCAGACCTCATATAGTACATGCTAGAACCAGACCTCAACCTCACATGGATCCAGAGATCTCCACATTTATTGCTCAACAATAGAGTTGAGCGAACACCTGGATGTTCGGGTTCGAGAAGTTCGGCCGAACATCCCGGAAATGTTCGGGTTCGGGATCCGAACCCGATCCGAACTTCGTCCCGAACCCGAACCCCATTGAAGTCAATGGGGACCCGAACTTTTCGGCACTAAAACGGCTGTAAAACAGCCCAGGAAAGGGCTAGAGGGCTGCAAAAGGCAGCAACATGTAGGTAAATCCCCTGCAAACAAATGTGGATAGGGAAATTAATTAAAATAAAAATTAAATAAATAAAAATTAACCAAAATCAATTGGAGAGAGGTTCCATAGCAGAGAATCTGGCTTCCCGTCACCCACCACTGGAACAGTCCATTCTCAGATATTTAGGCCCCGGCACCCAGGCAGAGGAGAGAGGTCCCGTAACAGACAATCTGGCTTCATGTCAGCAGAGAATCAGTCTTCATGTCATAGCAGAGAATCAGGCTTCACGTCACCCACCACTGTAAGAGTCCATTTTCATAAATTTAGGCCCAGCACCCAGGCAGAGGAGAGAGGTCCCGTAACAGACAATCTGGCTTCATGTCAGCAGAGAATCAGTCTTCATATCATAGCAGAGAATCTGGCTTCCCGTTACCCACCACTGGAACAGTCCATTCTCAGATATTTAGGCCCCGGCACCCAGGCAGAGGAGAGAGGTCCCGTAACAGACAATCTGGCTTCATGTCAGCAGAGAATCAGTCTTCATATCATAGCAGAGAATCAGGCTTCACGTCAGCCACCACTGCAACAGTCCATTGTCATAAATTCAGGCCCAGCACCCAGGCAGAGGAGAGAGGTCCCGTAACAGACAATCTGGCTTCATGTCAGCAGAGAATCAGTCTGCATGTCATAGCAGAGAATGAGGCTTCACGTCACCCACCACTGCAACAGTCCATTTTCATAAATTTAGGCCCAGCACCCAGGCAGAGGAGAGAGGTCCCGTAACAGAGGATCTGGCTTCATGTCACCAGAGAATCAGTCTGCATGTCATAGCAGAGAATCAGGCTTCACGTCACCCACCACTGCAACAGTCCATTTTCATAAATTTAGGCCCAGCACCCAGGCAGAGGAGAGAGGTCCCGTAACAGAGGATCTGGCTTCATGTCACCAGAGAATCAGTCTGCATGTCATAGCAGAGAATCAGGCTTCACGTCAGCCACCACTGCAACAATCCATTGGCATATATTTAGGCCTAGCACACAGGCAGAGGAGAGAGGTCCCGTAACAGACAATCTGGCTTCATGTCAGCAGAGAATCAGTCTTCATATCATAGCAGAGAATCAGGCTTCACGTCAGCCACCAATGCAACAGTCCATTGTCAGATATTTAGGCCCAGCACCCAGGCAGAGGAGAGAGGTCCCGTAACAGAGGATCTGGCTTCATGTCAGCAGAGAATCAGTCTTCATGTCATAGCAGAGAATCAGGCTTCACGTCACCCACCACTGTAAGAGTCCATTTTCATAAATTTAGGCCCAGCACCCAGGCAGAGGAGAGAGGTCCCGTAACAGACGATCTGGCTTCATGTCAGCAGAGAATCAGTCTGCATGTCATAGCAGAGAATGAGGCTTCACGTCACCCACCACTGCAACAGTCCATTGTCATAAATTCAGGCCCAGCACCCAGGCAGAGGAGAGAGGTCCCGTAACAGACAATCTGGCTTCATGTCACCAGAGAATCAGTCTGCATGTCATAGCAGAGAATGAGGCTTCACGTCAGCCACCACTGCAACAATCCATTGGCATATATTTAGGCCTAGCACACAGGCAGAGGAGAGGTTCATTCAACTTTGGGTAGCCTTGCAATATAATGGTAAAATGAAAATAAAAATAGGATTGAATGAGGAAGTGCCCTGGAGTCCAATAATATATGGTTATGGGGAGGTAGTTAATGTCTAATCTGGACAAGGGACGGACAGGTCCTGTGGGATCCATGCCTGGTTCATTTTTATGAACGTCAGCTTGTCCACATTGGCTGTAGACAGGCGGCTGCGTTTGTCTGTAATGACGCCCCCTGCCGTGCTGAATACACGTTCAGACAAAACGCTGGCTGCCGGGCAGGCCAGCACCTCCAAGGCATAAAAGGCTAGCTCTGGCCACGTGGACAATTTAGAGACCCAGAAGTTGAATGGGGCCGAACCATCAGTCAGTACGTGGAGGGGTGTGCACACGTACTGTTCCACCATGTTAGTGAAATGTTGCCTCCTGCTAACACGTTGCGTATCAGGTGGTGGTGCAGTTAGCTGTGGCGTGTTGACAAAAGTTTTCCACATCTCTGCCATGCTAACCCTGCCCTCAGAGGAGCTGGCCGTGACACAGCTGCCTTGGCGACCTCTTGCTCCTCCTCTGCCTTGGCCTTGGGCTTCCACTTGTTCCCCTGTGACATTTGGGAATGCTCTCAGTAGCGCGTCTACCAACGTGCGCTTGTACTCGCGCATCTTCCTATCACGCTCCAGTGCAGGAAGTAAGGTGGGCACATTGTCTTTGTAGCGTGGATCCAGCAGGGTGGCAACCCAGTAGTCCGCACAGGTTAAAATGTGGGCAACTCTGCTGTCGTTGCGCAGGCACTGCAGCATGTAGTCGCTCATGTGTGCCAGGCTGCCCAGGGGTAAGGACAAGCTGTCCTCTGTGGGAGGCGTATCGTCATCGTCCTGCCTTTCCCCCCAGCCACGCACCAGTGATGGACCCGAGCTGCGTTGGGTGCCACCCCGCTGTGACCATGCTTCATCCTCATCCTCCTCCACCTCCTCCTCATCCTCGTCCTCCTCGTCCTCCAGTAGTGGGCCCTGGCTGGCCACATTTGTACCTGGCCTCTGCTGTTGCCAAAAACCTCCCTCTGAGTCACTTCGAAGAGACTGGCCTGAAAGTGCTAAAAATGACCCCTCTTCCTCCTCCTCCTCCTCCTCCTCCTGGGCCACCTCCTCTTCCATCATCGCCCTAAGTGTTTTCTCAAGGAGACATAGAAGTGGTATTGTAACGCTGATAACGGTGTCATCGCCACTGGCCATGTTGGTGGAGTACTCGAAACAGCGCAACAGGGCACACAGGTCTCGCATGGAGGCCCAGTCATTGGTGGTGAAGTGGTGCTGTTCTGTAGTGCGACTGACCCGTGCGTGCTGCAGCTGAAACTCCACTATGGCCTGCTGCTGCTCGCACAGTCTGTCCAGCATGTGCAAGGTGGAGTTCCACCTGGTGGGCACGTCGCATATGAGGCGGTGAGCGGGAAGGCCGAAGTTACGCTGTAGCGCAGACAGGCGAGCAGCGGCAGGATGTGAACGCCGGAAGCGCGAACAGACGGCCCGCACTTTATGCAGCAGCTCTGACATGTCGGGGTAGTTGTGAATGAACTTCTGCACCACCAAATTCAGCACATGCGCCAAGCAAGGGATGTGCGTCAAATTGGCTAGTCCCAGAGCTGCAACGAGATTTCGCCCATTATCACACACCACCAGGCCGGGCTTGAGGCTCACCGGCAGCAACCACTCGTCGGTCTGTTGTTCAATACCCCGCCACAACTCCTGTGCGGTGTGGGGCCTGTCCCCCAAACATATGAGTTTCAGAATGGCCTGCTGACGTTTACCCCGGGCTGTGCTGAAGTTGGTGGTGAAGGTGTGTGGCTGACTGGATGAGCAGGTGGAAGAAGAGGAGGAGGAAGCCGAGAAGGAGGAGGTGGCAACAGGAGGCAAAGAATGTTGCCCTGCGATCCTTGGCGGCGGAAGGACGTGCGCCAAACAGCTCTCCGCCTGGGGCCCAGCTGCCACTACATTTACCCAGTGTGCAGTTAGGGAGATATAGCGTCCCTGGCCGTGCTTACTGGTCCACGTATCTGTGGTTAGGTGGACCTTGCTACAGATGGCGTTGCGCAGTGCACACTTGATTTTATCGGATACTTGGTTGTGCAGGGAAGGCACGGCTCTCTTGGAGAAGTAGTGCCGGCTGGGAACAACATACTGTGGGACAGCAAGCGACATGAGCTGTTTGAAGCTGTCTGTGTCCACCAGCCTAAATGACAGCATTTCATAGGCCAGTAGTTTAGAAATGCTGGCATTCAGGGCCAGGGATCGAGGGTGGCTAGGTGGGAATTTACGCTTTCTATCAAATGTTTGTGAGATGGAGAGCTGAACGCTGGCGTGTGACATGGTTGAGACGCTTGGTGACGGAGGTGGTGGTGGTGGTGTTGGTGGTACATCCCCTGTTTGCTGGGCGGCAGGTGCCAACGTTCCTCCAGAGGCGGAGGAAGAGGCCGAGGCGGCAGCAGCAGAATAGGCCGAGGCGGCAGCAGCAGAAGAGGTAGCAGGGGGAGCCTGAGTGACTTCCTTGGTTTTAAGGTGTTTACTCCACTGCAGTTCATGCTTTGCATGCAGGTGCCTGGTCATGCAGGTTGTGCTCAGGTTCAGAACGTTAATGCCTCGCTTCAGGCTCTGATGGCACAGCGTGCAAACCACTCGGGTCTTGTCGTCAGCACATTGTTTGAAGAAGTGCCATGCCAGGGAACTCCTTGAAGCTGCCTTTGGGGTGCTCGGTCCCAGATGGCGGCGGTCAGTAGCAGGCGGAGTCTCTTGGCGGCGGGTGTTCTGCTTTTGCCCACTGCTCCCTCTTTTGCTACGCTGTTGGCTCGGTCTCACCACTGCCTCTTCCTCCGAACTGTGAAAGTCAGTGGCACGACCTTCATTCCATGTGGGGTCAAGGACCTCATCGTCCCCTGCATCGTCTTCCACCCAGTCTTGATCCCTGACCTCCTGTTCAGTCTGCACACTGCAGAAAGACGCAGCAGTTGGCACCTGTGTTTCGTCATCATCAGAGACATGCTGAGGTGGTATTCCCATGTCCTCATCATCAGGAAACATAAGTGGTTGTGCGTCAGTGCATTCTATGTCTTTCACCGCTGGGGAAGGGCTAGGTGGATGCCCTTGGGAAACCCTGCCAGCGGAGTCTTCAAACAGCATAAGAGACTGCTGCATAACTTGAGGCTGAGACAGTTTCCCTGGTATGCATGGGGGTGATGTGACAGACTGATGGGGTTGGTTTTCAGGCGCCATCTGTGCGCTTTCTGCAGAAGACTGGGTGGGAGATAATGTGAACGTGCTGGATCCACTGTCGGCCACCCAATTGACTAATGCCTGTACCTGCTCAGGCCTTACCATCCTTAGAACGGCATTGGGCCCCACCATATATCGCTGTAAATTCTGGCGGCTACTGGGACCTGAGGTAGTTGGTACACTAGGACGTGTGGATGTGGCAGAACGGCCACGTCCTCTCCCAGCACCAGAGGGTCCACTAACACCACCACGACCATGTCCACGTCCGCGTCCCTTACTAGATGTTTTTCTCATTGTTATGGTTCACCACAACAACAAATATATTATTTGGCCCAATGTATTGTATTCAAATTCAGCGGGATATAAATTTGAGGCCTAGTATTTAGGCGCTGGGTGACCGGTATGGATTTAGTGACAGAATTAGACTTGGAAATGCACAGAAGCGTGTGTGTGAAGTTATTCTGAATGACCCTATGTGCACCTTGAATATTATATACCCTTTTTGGGATAGATTTCAAATAGCTCTGATATAGCAGGAACCACTAAATTATGAAATTGCTAAATTGGGAATTGTATTTCAACCCAGAACAAAAAATGTGCTTTGACGGACACTAAATATCTTGCCCAGCAACAACAGTACAGCGGTAACGAGAGATTTAGCAGGATATAAATTTGAGGCCTAGTATTTAGGCGCTGGGTGACAGGTATGGGTTTAGTGACAGAATTAGACTTGGAAATACACAGTAGCGGGTGTGTGTGAAGTTATTCTGAATGACCCAATGTGCACCTTGAATATTATATACCCTTTTAGGGATAGATTTCAAATAGCTCTGATCTAGCAGAAACCACTAAATTATGAAATTGCTAAATTGGGAATTGTATTTCAACCCAGAACAAAAAATGTGCTTTGACGGACACTAAATATCTTGCCCAGCAACAACAGTACAGCGGTGGGTAACGAGAGATTTAGCAGGATATAAATTTGAGGCCTAGTATTTAGGCGCTGGGTGACAGGTATGGGTTTAGTGACAGAATTAGACTTGGAAATACACAGTAGCGGGTGTGTGTGAAGTTATTCTGAATGACCCAATGTGCACCTTGAATATTATATACCCTTTTAGGGATAGATTTCAAATAGCTCTGATATAGCAGAAACCACTAAATTATGAAATTGCTAAATTGGGAATTGTACTTCAACCCAGAACAAAAAATGTGCTTTGACGGACACTAAATATCTTTCCAAGCAACAACAGTACAGCGGTAACGAGAGATTTAGCAGGATATAAATTTGAGGCCTAGTATTTAGGCGCTGGGTGACAGGTATGGGTTTAGTGACAGAATTAGACTTGGAAATACACAGTAGCGGGTGTGTGTGAAGTTATTCTGAATGACCCAATGTGCACCTTGAATATTATATACCCTTTTAGGGATAGATTTCAAATAGCTCTGATATAGCAGAAACCACTAAATTATGAAATTGCTAAATTGGGAATTGTATTTCAACCCAGAACAAAAAATGTGCTTTGACGGACACTAAATATCTTGCCCAGCAACAACAGTACAGCGGTAACGAGAGATTTAGCAGGATATAAATTTGAGGCCTAGTATTTAGGCGCTGGGTGACAGGTATGGGTTTAGTGACAGAATTAGACTTGGAAATACACAGTAGCGGGTGTGTGTGAAGTTATTCTGAATGACCCAATGTGCACCTTGAATATTATATACCCTTTTAGGGATAGATTTCAAATAGCTCTGATATAGCAGAAACCACTAAATTATGAAATTGCTAAATTGGGAATTGTATTTCAACCCAGAACAAAAAATGTGCTTTGACGGACACTAAATATCTTGCCCAGCAACAACAGTACAGCGGTAACGAGAGATTTAGCAGGATATAAATTTGAGGCCTAGTATTTAGGCGCTGGGTGACAGGTATGGGTTTAGTGACAGAATTAGACTTGAAAATACACAGTAGCGGGTGTGTGTGAAGTTATTCTGAATGACCCAATGTGCACCTTGAATATTATATACCCTTTTAGGGATAGATTTCAAATAGCTCTGATATAGCAGAAACCACTAAATTATGAAATTGCTAAATTGGGAATTGTACTTCAACCCAGAACAAAAAATGTGCTTTGACGGACACTAAATATCTTTCCAAGCAACAACAGTACAGCGGTAACGAGAGATTTAGCAGGATATAAATTTGAGGCCTAGTATTTAGGCGCTGGGTGACAGGTATGGGTTTAGTGACAGAATTAGACTTGGAAATACACAGTAGCGGGTGTGTGTGAAGTTATTCTGAATGACCCAATGTGCACCTTGAATATTATATACCCTTTTAGGGATAGATTTCAAATAGCTCTGATATAGCAGAAACCACTAAAATATGAAATTGCTAAATTGGGAATTGTACTTCAACCCAGAACAAAAAATGTGCTTTGACGGACACTAAATAACTTTCCCAGCTACAACAGGACAGCGGTAACGAGAGATTTAGCGGGATATAAATTTGAGGCCTAGTATTTAGGCGCTGGGTGACAGGTATGGGTTTAGTGACAGAATTAGACTTGGAAATACACAGTAGCGGGTGTGTGTGAAGTTATTCTGAATGACCCTTGTGCACCTTCAATATGATCTACCCTTTTAGGGATAGATTTCAAATAGCTCTGATATAGCAGAAACCACTAAATTATGAAATTGCTAAATTGGGAATTGTATTTCAACCCAGAACAAAAAATGTGCTTTGACGGACACTAAATAACTTTCCCAGCTACAACAGGACAGCGGTAACGAGAGATTTAGCAGGATATAAATTTGAGGCCTAGTATTTAGGCGCTGGGTGACAGGTATGGGTTTAGTGACAGAATTAGACTTGAAATACACAGTAGCGGGTGTGTGTGAAGTTATTCTGAATGACCCAATGTGCACCTTGAATATTATATACCCTTTTAGGGATAGATTTCAAATAGCTCTGATATAGCAGAAACCACTAAATTATGAAATTGCTAAATTGGGAATTGTACTTCAACCCAGAACAAAAAATGTGCTTTGACGGACACTAAATAACTTTCCCAGCTACAACAGGACAGCGGTAACGAGAGATTTAGCAGGATATAAATTTGAGGCCTAGTATTTAGGCGCTGGGTGACAGGTATGGGTTTAGTGACAGAATTAGACTTGAAAATACACAGTAGCGGGTGTGTGTGAAGTTATTCTGAATGACCCAATGTGCACCTTGAATATTATATACCCTTTTAGGGATAGATTTCAAATAGCTCTGATATAGCAGAAACCACTAAATTATGAAATTGCTAAATTGGGAATTGTACTTCAACCCAGAACAAAAAATGTGCTTTGACGGACACTAAATAACTTTCCCAGCTACAACAGGACAGCGGTAACGAGAGATTTAGCGGGATATAAATTTGAGGCCTAGTATTTAGGCGCTGGGTGACCGGTATGGATTTAGTGACAGAATTAGACTGGGATATGGCCAAAAAATAACCACACTATTGCTGGTTAAATGCACTTGGTGACGGGCGCAGCTTGCCCCTGATGTAGTATATGGCCAAAAAATGAACAGACTATTGCTGGTTAAATGCACTTGGTGTCACAGCTTGACCAACCACACTACTGAGGGTTAAATGCACTTGGTGACGGGCGCAGCTTGCCCCTGATGTAGTATATGGCCAAAAAATAAACAGACTATTGCTGGTTAAATGCACTTGGTGTGACAGCTTCACCCTGATGTAGGCTTTAGCCAGAAAACAACCACACCATTGAGGGTTAAATGCACTTGGTGACAGGCGCAGCTTGCCCCTGATTTTGTATATGGCCAAAAAATGAACAGACTATTGCTGGTTAAATGCACTTGGTGTGACAGCTTCACCCTGATGTAGGCTTTAGCCAAAAAACAACCACACCATTGAGGGTTAAATGCACTTGGTGACAGGCGCAGCTTGCCCCTGATTTTGTATATGGCCAAAAAATGAACAGACTATTGCTGGTTAAATGCACTTGGTGTGACAGCTTCACCCTGATGTAGGCTTTAGCCAAAAAACAACCACACCATTGAGGGTTAAATGCACTTGGTGACAGGCGCAGCTTGCCCCTGATTTTGTATATGGCCAAAAAATGAACAGACTATTGCTGGTTAAATGCACTTGGTGTGACAGCTTCACCCTGATGTAGGCTTTAGCCAAAAAACAACCACACCATTGAGGGTTAAATGCACTTGGTGACAGGCGCAGCTTGCCCCTGATTTTGTATATGGCCAAAAAATGAACAGACTATTGCTGGTTAAATGCACTTGGTGTGACAGCTTCACCCTGATGTAGGCTTTAGCCAAAAAACAACCACACCATTGAGGGTTAAATGCACTTGGTCGCAGCTTGTGCTGGCGCACCACAAGACACAAAATGGCCGCCGATCACCCCAGAAAAATGTGACTGACAAACGGTCTGGGCAGCCTAAAAACAGTGAGCAATTGAGGATCAGCAGCTCAATGATCCACAGCTGCAGATCGATCAGTTAATCAAGTCCTTTGGAGGAGTTAATCTGCCTAATCTCGCCCTACTGTCGCAGCCGCAACCTCTCCCTACGCTAATCAGAGCAGAGTGACGGGCGGCGCTATGTGACTCCAGCTTAAATAGAGGCTGGGTCACATGGTGCTCTGGCCAATCACAGCCATGCCAATAGTAGGCATGGCTGTGATGGCCTCTTGGGGCAAGTAGTATGACGCTTGTTGATTGGCTGCTTTGCAGCCTTTCAAAAAGCGCCAAGAAAGCGTCACAAAAGCGCCAAGAAAGCGACGAACACCGAACCCGAACCCGGACTTTTACGAAAATGTCCGGGTTCGGGTCCGTGTCACGGACACCCCAAAATTCGGTACGAACCCGAACTATACAGTTCGAGTTCGCTCATCCCTACTCAACAACATTCCCTTCAGGGTGGCAACCCACGGGAAGTGTCCTCTCTCAGGGGGGTGAGGTGTGCTTTCTTGTGCAGCTCTCTCCCTGTAACTGTCACAGCTAACAGGATACAACTGGTGGCAGTTAAAAGATGGAACTGAGTGTGTGTGACCACCTCAGCAAGGTGGACAGAAAAAGAAGGAAAAGAACAAACAGGTGACGCTACACAGATCCATTTTATTAAATAACTTTGTAGTTATACTAAATTTGTAATTATATTGAGGTGCAGGTGCTGATTTGAAAAATGTAAAATAATTTTTGTGGGATAACCGCTTTAATTGATACTGTGCAATCTGCTAGAAATATAACACTGTCAGATTATTGCCACCGAGTCCTCTGACATCTGCCCTGCACTGACCGATGTAATGCAGAGAAGAGGACCTCTAAATGACTAGTTTCCGCAGGCCCCCGAGTCTCTATATAATCAGCCATGCTCTGCAGTGACCAGGTAGAAGTGGAGCAGTCGTGAACAATGGCTTGGCATGAGGGAGGCTATGTATATCCGGATACTGTATATGGACCAGTGCCGGCATGCTGGTCCCCTAACGTTCTCACTTGTTATATGGGGAAATTCTTGAGTGGATATTTATTCAATTCACTCTGCAGCTTTTTGTACACTGAAACTATTTAGAGCTCATGTATTGATTTTACAGCTTGGCTCCATTAGAGATGTGAAGGTCTGTTTCACTACTACGCCATTAACACCCCATTACATTTGTAGCACAGTAATCAACAGGGAACAGACTTTCGACTGATAAAAGGGTGGATTCTTGCTTAAAAGCTGCGATGGTTGAGGAAATGCAATAAGAGTAATTCCACAAAGGCTTCAATGCCACTTGTGTGTTACACCCCAAGGGGAAAGGTCGCTCTCGTATCAGTGGGTTCATACACTTAAAATGGCAGATGGCTCCAGCACCCCAAACAGGCCACTTAATACAAAGGTTGGAGGATTCACGCGGTGACAATTACTTCATAGAAAAAGAGAAACAATCCAACCTGCCCAACTACATCTAGTAGAGTGGAAGGATAAAATAACATTTTTAGGGGCCAGTGACCCGATTCTGCTTAAATCCGGCAGTAGATTTGGAAAGGGTAAAAACATGCTCCCATCTCCATTACTAGACAGCATATATGCTCATGTACTCATGGATACTTAAACTCTGGCTGCTTCTAAGCCCATCACTTTACAAACAACGGGTCCTAGACCTCTCTGGATGCCACAGGATGGCAGAACCCTGCTCTATCAAACTCTGGGCAGTCACCCAATGCCACCATTAGAGAGTCTTATAGGACAGACAACACTACCTGGGGAAAGGAAAATGTAAATAAGCTGTTATCCAGGAGGACATACGTTGGCTCTCTAGTCCCAAATACTGGATGTCCATCTACAAAGCATTGTGTGGTAATTTAGATAGGTCACAGAACAATAACTTGGGATATAAGCTAAAACCAATAGGTGGCACTAGACAGCCATATTTCCTCTTCCTGGAGATAAGTTAGGAGAATCACCTCCACCTTGACTGATTCTCATCATTAATCTTCTTCCTTGCCTTTTTCCTTTTACATTGCAGTGATGTTCCTTTGTATTCCTTTAGAGCATCTGTCCTGAGACTTGCTGAGAGATCTTGCATACCAGCTCTAAGGAACCAGCCAGAATCCCCATCTCTGAAGATATGGCTTCACAAAAAGGTAGAAGACTTAAGTATGGAGGACCTAACTGCTCAAATTATGGCATGCCCAGTTCCTGAAGGCTTGCACTGCTGGTTTCTTTATCACAACTACCAAATATAAGACTCTTCTGAAACAATGAATAACTCTTCTATGAGTCCTGTCCAGTCCCTGGGGTTTGGGGTTGATGTGAGACAACAACATTCTGCCAAAGAAGTCAAGGGGTGATATTCTGAAGTTTCTCTTATGTTGATACGGCTGCTAAATCTATGGTAGAGCATATCTATGGGACTGCTATTGCTGCTCACAGCTCAGACGAGATTGCCGACCCCATAATCCTGTAACGATAAAATAATATATACTGTGTATGCTATAACTACCAAGCTCTACACACATATACACACTCGACAGAGCTGTGTAGGTCCAGCACTGGAAACTAAGTTAACAGCTGGGGCAAAAGGTGTCGGACCCCAGAAATAAGATCTTGATGGCCTATCTTGCGGATAGGCTATCGATATTAAAATCCTGGCTAACCCCTTTAATTAGCAGAATGATATAATAGATAATGCAGTGTGGTTGGTAATTCATGTAGGCTACAGAATTTGCACATTTCATGTGCCATTAATGCCCTAGAAACAGGCAAAAGTCCAAGGAACAGAAGCACTGCCATCCAATGAATTACCCTCACACGCAAATATTACAGTGAACTAGGTATGGCGGCATTAGTAAGAGAACGGCTGCCATAATGGTCTTAGAAAGCAAATGGCAATTTAATGTTGTTAGTTTCATGTCTCATTAAGTCACTGATAAACGTTACACTGTAGATTCCAGATTTATTCTATAATGGAGACGACTCCCTAGATTTTCACCAAGAGACCATGTGGAATGGATTCAACGTTTTAAACGGCACCTAACAATTTCTCTATAGGTTGGGAATGAAGATTTACAGGTACAAAGGGAGATGAAGGCTGAACAACTGACCGTGACATGGATATTAAGTGATCTCAAGACTGTAGTGTCGGTTCTTACATACGGGTCAAGAACACATGCAGGCAGGGCTTCAGGGATTGATAGCGGCTGTACTTGGCATTGTAGATGAGCACCGTTCACTTAAGGCCATTTGACTGATGTAAGGTGACAACACTGGTCTAAGAAGAGGCCTAAGCACTCACAGACCACCTTGACTTTACTTACAGCTGATCAGCAGGGGTGCCGAGAGTCGGACCCCTGTCAATCTGTTATGGGTGACCTCTCTCCTGAGCATAGGCCACCAATATCAAAATCCAGGAGTACTACTTTAAAGAGGTTGGCCAGTTTATTTTACTAGCTGAACATGGGCTGTGCACAAGCACATGCATGCAGCTAGTAATAATCATTATTAAACTATCGGCACTGACATCCAATAACTTAAAGGGGTTGTCTGGGCTTTTTAATATTGATCACCTATCCTAAGGACAGCAGTGCACACTGCGCTCGCCTTCTCCCGAACCCCCGCAGATCTGATATTAATGACCTATCCTGAGGATAGGATATCAATATTAAAAAGCTCAGACAACCTCTTTAAGAATAATCAATGTTCACACACAGGTGCCCTGACCTGAGCGCCGCTGCTGCGCTGGGAACATAGACGTCCATCAGTGGCCTTCATTCACTTACACTGGGGACCGGTTGCGCATGCTCTAATATGCATCTTTCTATCTTTTAATTACCTCTTGGGGAAACATATGTGCAAAAAAAAAAAAAAAAGAATATATAATAATAAAACACAAAAGCAAAAGCAAATAAAAGTCCAAATATAACAAGCAGCAAATCTATGGGTTCCCCATTATCAAAACAACACACAATAGGGAACCCATTTTAATATTCTACTTTGGTGTCAGTCTGCATATTTAAAAAAAATTATAAGCTGTTTGAAAATGAAATGTTTTAAAAAAAATGTGCAGTTTTCTCAAAATAAAACTAAAGTAAAAAAAAAAAAAAGGTTCTTTAAGGCTACATTCACACGTCAGTATTTTTCTATATCCCGAATTTCGGTCCGTTTTTTTGCGGATCCGTTGTTCCTGAAAATGTTTCCGGATCCGCAAAAAACGTAATCCTGTATAAATTTCACAAAGCAAATAAAGTTTTTTTTTTTTTTTTTGTTTTTTTTTTTTAAAAGAAATCCAAAGTAATTTCTGTGGGCAGGATTTAATTTCCAGGAACGGATTCCGCATAAAACGGATGACATACGTAATGACATACGAATGTCATCCGTTTTTTGCGGAACCATTGACTTTGTATTGTACCAGGATCCGATTTTTGCGGAAAAGAATAGGACAAGTTTTATATTTAAATCAGACATGCGAAACGGAACAACGGAAACGGACAGCACACATTGTGTTGTCCGATTTTTTCCAGGACCCATTGAAAATGAATGGGTCCTGATCTGTTCCGCAAAAAACGGAACAGATCAGGAAGGAAACAACGGACGTGTGAATGGACCCTAATAGTTTCAAAACATTTTTAGCTACACATTGGAAGAGAGATGAGATCAATCAACTAATTAAATTATTCCAATTTGCGCAGTGGAGGATTTAGGCTAGGTCTACACGACAAATGTTGCACAACAAATGTTGCACAACTACACAGCAACATTTGTCGCACGTCATTTTGTTACACCAATGTCGCGCGACAATTTTTATAATGGTAGTCTATGGTGTCGCACTGCGACATGCTGCGACTGCGGTGCGACAGACGCAGAAAAATCCATTTAGAATGGATTTTCTGCGACTGTCGTGTCAAAGTATATTGCATGTTGCTGTGCAACACCATAGACTGCCATTATAAAAATTGTTGTGCGACACTGGTGCAACGAAATGTCGTTGTATAGACCTAGCCTTAAAGGACACCTTAGGTCCTTAGGCAATTCAGAGAGGATGGGAGGGAGTGTATGGCCCCGTGCAGACGAGCGTTCCTCCCGCAGCAAGTCCGCATCGCAGCACCCGGCCTGACCTCCCAGCGCTGACTGGATTCACGATGCTATGTAACCCTTACAGTTCTGAAATGTATTGGATAACACTGACAGTCTGCAAGGGGCCTATGGGAGAGCACTATCTAGACATCGTGAATTACAGTTAAGTATGACAAAAATTACTATTAGTAAGAGCTGTGTGAAATTAGAATGAACATTGACTGGGGTATTCGGGTATTCTTGTATTTCCACACGCTCGATTTTGACCTGGTTATGTTCTGCTATTACTAGCTGCTTATTTTGGAGTCGTACATTATACAAAACTTCACTAAATGCTTTAAAAAATAAATAAATATTTCAACAGTCCAAAATAAGTTAGGACTGGTAAACCACCACAGACACTAAATCATCCCCGCCACTTCTCCCTTTACATGGATGAAAACATCTGGGGGTCGGAGGGGAGCAGCCAATGGCAGGCGGGTGACGCTAGGGGAGGCTCTGCTCCCCCCCCCCCCCTCCCTCCAACAGTAACGCTGGGTTCACACCTAGGCGTTTCTATGCGCGTTTTTGTCGCGCGTTTTTTTTTTAATAGTGAACGCGCGTATGACGTTTGGGTGATTGACAGCAGTGTTGTCCAAAGAGTCTATGGCCCAAACGCGCGTCAAACGCGCCAAAAAAAGCTCCTGTACTTGTTTGAGCGTCGGGCGTTTTACAGCGCGATCGTACGCGCTGTAAAACGCCCAGGTGTGAACCCTTCCCATAGGGAATCATTGGTTCTTGCCTGTTGTGCGTTTTACAGCGCGTAGGAACGCGCTGTAAAACGCTCAGGTGTGTGGTTTTAATCAGCATGATGAGCCCTACCAGGCAGTATGTCTGGTTTAATAGGGTTGAGCCTGGTGACCGAGCCTCTTTAAGCACGTGCCTGCAGCCTGCCTGCTGAAACAGACGATTCATACTTACCTGCCCCCTGTCGCTCCGCTCCTCTGTTCTGCCTCCACCGTTTACTTCTGGTGAATGCATGAGCATGGTCACATCCACCACTCCAGCCAATGACTGGCTTCAGCGCAGATGTGGCCACAAGCAGCACGTCGCCACTGAAGCCAGTCACTGGCTGAAGTGATGCAGGTGATCATGCCCGTGCACTGCTGGAAGAAAACAGTGCGGACACAGCGCGGAGGCCCAGGGTGGTGTGGAGCAGGCAAGTATGAATCGTGTGTTTCAGCAGGCAGGCTGCAGTCACTTACTGAAAAATCATTATAAAACCAGAAAACCCCCCTTTAAGGCCTTTCCAGGCTGGGTCCTTAAGGGGTTAACAAGAAAGGCTGAAAAACAAAAAGGTAATTTTCATCCAAATCGAAATCCACTAAGCAGTAGTAACTAGAGCTCGGCACACAGACCTGTGCTTGAAACGTTGGGATTTGCCACATTGATCAAATGCAAATTCATAAACTGCCTGTGTTAGCGCAACCAACAATTACGAGACCTGCAATTATTACTCTTCTGGGTAGAGCACAGGCACTTAAAATAATGATTTGTAATCTTACAGATGGGGCCCCCTAGCCGCTGCTCTCCAATACCCAGCAAGAAAAAACAATTCTGGGACTGAGAAAAAATAGACTGTGAAAACAAGACCATGAAGGAGGCAGACAGAATTACCGGTGTAATTATTAGCTGCTCGCACCGTACACCCGACCTCCAGCTCCAAACCACATGAACCATATACATCACTGGGTAGAAGAATCATTCTGTGATATATCCAGTACCTGGAAGAGGACGCTGCCTACAATATAAAGCAGCCCTAGGAAATAAATCACACTGTGGTGCCATATATATTAAAATTCTGAACAGCATCAGGCCAGAGGACTATGCAGGAACCTGGCCCTGTCTGTTAAGAAGAGGGAGGAGCTATCACAGGAAGCAGGAGGAACAAGGGTGCACAGAGTGACTTGGACACACCCTCAGTGCACTTAACTTCTCATTTGCATATGGAATAGTAGCACTTCTCCAGAATGAATGTCCTGGTGACACTCATTAAAACAAAAGGCCTTCTTATGAGGATACAAACTCCTCCATTGTGACTGTCCTACGAAAAATATACTAGTTTTCAAACCAGCACCTGGAATTGAATATCATTGTAATTGCATATAATTAAAAAATTTAGAGTTAGGCCTTATGCACATGGCCGGTGCCCGGTCAGCAAAGCCCAAGCACTGACCGTAGGGCTGCCATATGCAAATGCAGGAACCATTCACTTGAATGGGGTCTGTGATCCATATCCGATGGTCCGCACCACAAAAAGTAGTGCATGCACTACTTTCTTGCGGTGCTGAGGCATGGAAGCATTTTGTAGTGCTTCAGTGGGGTTTCGTTCCTCTGTTCCTCCCGAATATTGCAGACCTGCTGTTTGGAGTGGTCGCAATATCGGCACCATCTGACAACGGCTGTGGGCATGAGGCCTTAGTAGGAGTTATTCACTGAAATCTCTCTACCTGCTAAAAGAAGAAAAACCTCCAGCACGTGGTAGGCCAATCCTTCCTTTACATCTAAGAAGTGCCACAAGTGGCTCAGGAGAGTGCGGAAAATAATAGTTTTTGTGGGCTAGCGGTGGCTGTAGCGGTGGCATGTAGCGGGGGCTCCATGAAGTTGACACTATGTTGACATTGTGTCTCTCTCTGTAACAGCGACTGTAGAAAAAAATTAAAAATAAAAAAATAAAATAAAAAAAATAAACACTTCTTACCTAGAGTATATATATCACTCGAAGAAACGTGGAGTCGGGCTAGAAGAACAGGGCTCTTTGTTCGTTAGATGCTACATGTTTCAACCATGCACTGAGATGCCTGATGAAGTCCTTGGTACAAGGCTGACAACACACAGCATATTTTGAATAATTAATCCTGTTCTTCATAGTTCTCATAGCCTGACCCCACATTTCTTTGGGTCATATGCAGAAGAGCTTCAAGTAAGGCTACTTTCACACTAGCGTTCGGGGCTCCGCTTGCGAGTTCCGTTTGAAGGCTCTCACAAGCGGCCCCGAACGGATCCGTCAAGCCCTAATGCATTCTGAGTGGATGCGGATCCGCTCAGAATGCATCAGTCTGGCACCGTCTGTCCTCCGCTCCGCTCAGCAGGCGGACCCGTCCAGAGTTACAATGGAAGTCAATGGGGGCGGATCCGTTCGAAGGTGACACAATATGGTGCATTTTTCAAACGGATCCGCCCCCCATTGACTTTCAATGTAAAGTCTGGACGGATCCGTCTGAATACAAATTGCACTTAAGACTTTTTAAGTGAAATATAATGCAAACGGTTCCGTCTGAACGGATACCATTGTTTGCATTATAGGAGCGGATCCATCTGTACAAATACCAGACGGATCCGCTCCGAACGCAAGTGTGAAAGTAGCCTAAGAAGGTTGTTTTTTTTCTATTGGCTTTTTTTTTTACATATCCTTTAGATATTGAGATCCCTCCCAAGGTTGAGGCCCGTTTTTAACAATAAGAGTTTGTAGAAGTTTTCTCCTTAGGCTACTTTCACACCTGCGTTAGGTGCGGATCCGTCTGGTATCTGCACAGACGGATCCGCACCTATAAATGCAAAGTCTGGTATCCGTTCAGTACGGATCAGTCTGCATCACTTAGTCAAAATAAAATCTAAGTCTAAGTGTAAGTCAAACGGATCCATCCTGACTTAGATTGAAAGTCAATGGGGGGCGGACCTGTTTACAACTGCACCATATTTGTGTCTATGTAAACCAGGGGTGCACAACGTTTCCTGGTTGGGGGCCACATTGCCAGACTAAACCAATGACGAGGGCCGAAATAAAAATTTAAAGGTGTATTAACAACTGAAATATTGTACTGGCATATTGTACTGGCATATTGAACACACATTATACACCATTAATGTCTAGTTACACTTCCAGGACTCCCCTCTAATGGGAGAAATACATAAAAAATACATCTGAGCAGCCACAAGACATAGGCATACATGTCTTTTACCAGATGGTTGGGGGCCGCACAGAATGGTATCAAGGGCCGCATGTGGCCCCCGGGCCGCAGGTTGTGCACCCCTGATGTAAACGGATACGTCCCCTTTGACTTACATTGTAAGTCAGGACGGATCCGTATGGCTCTGCACCGCCAGGCGGACACCAAAACGCTGCAAGCAGCGATTTGGTGGCCGCCTCCAGAGCGGAATGGAGGCGGAACGGAGCCAAACTGATGCATTCTGAACGGATCCGCATCCATTCAAAAAGAATGCATTGGCGCTAAACTGCTCCGTTTGGGGCCGCTTGTGAGAGCCTTGAAACGGATCTCACAGGCGGACCCAGAAACGGCAGTGTGAAAGTAGCCTTAAGTGTAACTCTTCACAAGCTAAATACTGAGTTTTAAAGGGCGTGTTTTTTTCATATATGCAAACAAGCCTCTAGGAGCAATGGGGGTGTTACCGTTACACCTAGAGGCTCAGCTCTCTCTGTAACTGCTGTGTCCTCTGCACTTTGATTGACAGGACACTGCTGCTCCCTTAAAAGACCGATGCTATGGCTCATCTGTCTACGGCTAGGAAGACAGAGGGGCGGTCCTTCCCACTGCATGCCTGCATTAGGCTTCAGAGTGAGGAGGTATGTCTCTCAGTAATCCAATCTGATTGGCTGTCAGGAAGCAGCTGGCTACAGCAAGTTTGTATGTGACCTGAGGGAATGCAGTTTTGGCCTCAGAGAACTGGCAGAGGAGCCATCTTGAGAATATCCTCATAATGAAGGATTCAAAAACAGCCGTAACTAAGAGGAAACTCAAGGAAAACAGTGGTAAGTGAAGAAACTAAAGATTGCTTTATGCATAATGCGGCAGCAGCAGTAACATATGCCAAAATTGATTTTTTGGGATGAAAATATGAGTTTTCCTTTAATGACCGATTTGTGTAACACCATGAGTCCTGATGGGAATTCCCTAGATAAGTGCCATCCTCTTTTGTTTTCTTGTAGACCTCTTTGCGTTGCCCTGCAAAAAGAGTCTGCAGATCAACACTGAGGAAAGACAAGATGTTCATAATCTGAGTGGCTCAGCTACCAAGAGCATTCAGGAAAAATCACGCCCGGCAGCATATGCACTAAGGAAACTGGTAAAGGCTCCATTCTATTATCTCACGTAATAATTACAAAGTGCCCCCCCCCCCCCCCCGCCCCCCTTTGAAGAGGCAACCATCTCCGAGTATTCAAGAGGAACATGGGACAGAACTCCAGAGAATAGTAAATTACAAGACAATTTTGGGTTGTTGGGAATAATTTTTTTTTTTTTTTTAATCTTATTTTAGAATATAACCGAAGGCACACTTTAAAATCCATGTTACAACACTGGTAAAGTTAAACCGCAAATCCAGATGTATACGTACCAATAACCAATTTTTACCCTTAAACACACTGCACAGCTTTTACCGCGTCACATTAATAAAATGAATGTACAAACCTTAGGGAAAGGCTCATTAGATACCCTGTATTAACCGCGGTACATTTATTTCAGCTAGGCGCAAATGCCTTAAGCAGAGGATACATTTCTTCAAAATAATCAATGTGAGGCGGCTGGAGAATATCAAGTGCGGAGAGGACCTGCAGAGAAGAAAAAGACAAAGTCACTGGAGTTGCCCAGTACTAGATTATCTTTATGACACAGAGCAGGGAGAATAATGTGCGGCATATTGATTATACATATAAAGAATGCAGATTAGACCACATTACAAAGGACGTCCAGCAGCAGACAGACATTGTGCCGCACAGAAAACATGACAGATAAAAAACATGGGTCACTTTATTATAGTACCCTGCTTAATAGCAGCAAATCTTACAATGTGCAGGTCCACTGCTGTGGCGAGCCACATCTTACAATGAAATATGCAGCCTTCTTATAAACTAGTATAAAAAGCAATAAAGTAGACTCGTAACTAAGTGTTAGCTAATAGACGCTCAGCTGAAGAGCAGATGTTACTGAATATAGGCACATGGTGCAATATGGCTGACGTTGGGCTGGCGAGGACTTTATGGCTAGCACTGTGATGTACACCTCAACTGCTGCGGTTTTCCATATATAATGCTAACTCACCAGTAACATTCTTATATCTAGGGATGTCCCAATACCATTTTTTTTTTAAGACAGAGTACCGATGCTTTTATTCAAGTACTCACCGATACCAATTATGGTGTGGTAATGTTTCTACAGCAAATTTCAATTTAATTTAGCCATAGGGGAGATTTATCAAACTTTGTACAAAGAAACAGCGGCGCAGTTGCTGATAGCAATGAAAAAAGTTAAAGCTGGAATTGGGTTGCTATGGACAACTGCTTTACTTTTCATTTGTACAAGGGTTAATAAATGGGCATATATTACAGTGTTTCCCAACCAATGTGCCTCCAGCTGTTGCAAAACTACAACTCCCAGCATGCCCAGACAGCCTTTGGCTTCGCATGCATGCTGGGAGTTGTAGTTTTGCAACAGCTGGAGGCACACTGGTTGGGAATCACCATTATATGCCCATTTCCCCCCTTCCCCCTTAATTTATATTCACTGTTTGAACATGAAATGGAGAGAAATTAACTGAATTTCTCCTCCATTTCATGCACCATACCCACCTGGCCTGCTGTAATTTTTCCCATGCGGATGCACCAGAGTACTGGGAGGAAGTGGCTTTAACTTCCACCCAGTGCTTAGGAACCGCCGCACAGAAGTCACGCTCCCACGCTGCCGTCACCACGCTGATTGGCTGGGAGCGCTTCCGCCACAGTAGCAGACACGGGACCCGCAGCCGCTGATCACCTGGGACACGCCGCTGCACGGCCATCAGGTATCGGCGACATTTGCACGAGTACAAGTACTCGTGCAAATGTCTTTTATCGGGACATCCCTACTTGTATCCATACATTTTGAACCTGTTGGGCAGCTATGTCATCTGATCTGCAATCTGACCACCAGTCTACAGCTTGCTCTCCTGTAGACAGGTGGTCAGTCTCTCCTGTGCAGCTGACTTCTTGAGAACAGCAAGATTATGCCACTAGGGATGAGCGAGCTTGTGTATCAAGTTTGGTGTACAAGGTTCGGGTTATCTAAGAATTCCGTTATGGATTCCACTACCACGGACCATAAATAATGGGCCATAGTAGCGGAATCCATAATGGAATTCTTAGATAACCCGAACCCTGTACGCCGAACTTGAAAGACAAGTTTGCTCAACACTAATTATCTTCTATCAAATCCCTCCTGGCAGCACCCATCCAGCTTTGCCCTCCTTCTTCCTTTGTATGACCCTCTATACAAAGTACAGAAATGACATCTTTTGCAGCACTAAGAGACCAAAGGTGCATCGGAAAAAAAAAATAGGACAATATGGCGCCTAAAGCCGTCTATGCTGCCGATGTGTGCAGAATCGTCTAAGCATTTCTATGAGCTACAGCTTCACGTTGCTCCTCCCTGCCCCCTGTTAGGCCGAATGCACACGGCCATGTTCCATGGCCGAGAGCAGTCCGTGGTATGCCGGGCTGGATTCCTGTTCAGAGCAGGAGCGCACATAGTCATTGGTTGCTATGATGCCGTGCGCTTCATGCTGTCGCTGCACTACAGTAATACACTCGTATAGTGCATTACTGTAGTGCAGCGGCGACATGAAGCGCACGGCGTCATAGCAACCAATGACACCATGCGCTCCTGCTCTGAACAGCTCCTGCTGTTAGGGGACAGCAGTTCTAGGTCACTGAGCTATTACTCGCTGTCCTTAGGTAAGACTCAGAAGGGCATGTGTAGTGTGGTGAGACTCCACCCTACGGCTTCTGCTAATCTAGCGGTCTAGGCCAAATTGGGGGAAGCATATCAGAGGAGAAAAAGGAACCAATGTGGCAACAAACCCATTTATGGAACATTAACTAAAACAGGAATACACAAGGAACATGAGAGCCGCCTCTATTTTATACTTTAATAGCCATTGCATCACTATATATAACAAGCATTTGTGATGTGCTTTATTCACAAGGGATTGGCAAGAATCCTTAGAGTGCTTTATTAATTTATTAGTTAAAATTAGTCAAGTTTAAGGAACACCCCCTAACTCCACTTTTGCTTAGAATTTTACACATTTTACTAATGTTCAATGAAAATTCAGGATGCAATAATTATTCAATGATCACTAACCTTCCACACAACTTCACCTAAAACAATAGTACAGGTAAAGTAAAAGAGAACATTCTGTCTTCACTTATCAGCTACGTCTCTTACCACTCTCCTAAAATAACATTCTCCTCGAACCCTTTGCCGAACCTGTCCTAAAAGAACAAGACGAACTCTCAGCTCACTGAAGGATCAAATTACAGCTGCCCTGTGAGTCTATACAGAGCGGAGAAGCCATGAGCTTCAGAGTGAGTGGCAGAGAGGCTTCATCAGCTACTGGCGTTTACATCCACACTGCCCAGAACTTTTCTATACTGTTTTCTGCTTCTCTGTGCATGAAAAAAAAATAAAAAATTTGATTATCACATTTTTATGTGCAGTCTACAGGTGATCTCATAGTAGCTAGTCTCCACCCACTAGGCATCCAAGCTCGTCAAGGTAAAACAGAGTGAAGAACACACTGTTGTGTCTCTCCAGCAATATAATAGAGAACACGGTGAAAGTTAAAGTGTGCTTCTTTGTACAGTCATATCTGTGAAGGAACAGATATGTTTGGCATTCACAAATGTTTTTTTCAGCCATATTATTCCCTGTTTCAGCTGCACAGCTAGATGCATTTCACTTAGAAGCAAGAGGAGTCTTCCTTCTGCCAGCACGGTCATCCTTTCCCTTACTTCCCACTATGATTGATTTCAGCTCTGCAGCTCACAGAACAGATAAAGAATGATAAATCACACTTCAAGAAAGGCAGGAGGCTCCTGTGAATTCAGAAGCAGTGTAGAAGCAGTTCTTTTTATCAGGCTCACAATCTCAGCTACCTCTGACACGCCCCCTTCTGTCAGCCGTCTTCTGAGTCTCCGTTACCAGGGACGGATCTTGCCTGACAATAGGCAGTGGACTGTAACTTAGGTGGAAGTGAGACTCCTAGTGGCCATGACTTTACAGCTTTTTTTTTTTTCCTTCAGGTGGATGCAGGCATATTTTTTAAATGAAGGGATTTTGAAATTTGCTAGTTACACCATTTTGTATTAAATAAAATTAATTTGTGCGAAAGTACAGTGACTCTCTAAAATTGATGGCCTATCCTTAGGACACCAATATTAGACTGGTGGGGTCCAACTGTTGCACCCTGGCTAATTACCTGTTGGAAGGGGCCTGGTATTACCGTTCACTACAGCTTCATATCAGTCAAGTGAACAGGGATGAGCTGAAACACCAGGAGCAGCCATTACTAAAAGTATTGAGCCGTCTCTGGTAAATAATGGAGGTGGCCCCTTCAATTAGCTGATCGATTGGTTAACGTGCCGAAAGTCGGACAGACTGATAAAGGTGGCCTATAACAAGGATAGGCCACTAATTACCAAGGGCATAAAACATGAACACATTTCTAGATTCTGACCTCTCATCAGTCACTTTGGGAAAAGTGTTCAATGAACATCATTACACAAGCAGTTAAAAATTTTGCTAGCAGGCAAGATGAAAATGAACTACTAAAAATGATTCAGTTTTTATTTTTAATCACCATAGTGCATAGTTTCCATCATCTAAATTGACATGGTTGAGAAGGAAGCCTATCATCATCTATTTGCCTGCTGTTCATAAGAAAAATCTCAGCTTATGAAAAATTTTGCCTAATGCACAGTGAAATGCCATCAGTAGGAGATGTATCACTTAAAAAAATAAGTAAAGGCCACATACACTTTCATAACTGTATTATTGTTCTGCTTTAATGTATAGGACAAATGAAATGTCTACAGAATCTATGCAGACCTATGTATCTCCATGGTTAAGGATAAAAACCCTGAGGGTAGTTTGATACTGCAGGTAGAATAGCGCTTATAAAAAGATTGTGAACCCTATAGAAACTTCTATATTTTTACAAAAATGTGACCTAAAACTACATCAGATTTTCACACAAGTCCTAAAAGTAGATAAAGATAACTATATCATAAAATGAACCAAACCCATTAGACTTGGGCGTTTAATGGAGGAAAATGATCCAATATCATGAGTGGTAAAAGTATGTGAACCTTTCGGTTAGCAGATAATTTAAAAGGTTAAATTACCCTGGGTTCACACCTGAGCGTTCTGAAAGGAGCGCTCTGTATGCGCGATTGTAATCGCGCATACAGAGACAAGCGAACGCCCATTGTCGCGCGTTCCCGAATGTCTTTGTATGAGAACGCGCAACAAAACGCCCCAAAGAAGCTCATGTACTTTTTTGAGCGTAGGGCGTTTTACAGCGCGATCGTACGCTCTGTAAAACGCGAAAATGTGAACCAGTCCCATAGGGAAGCATTGGTTTGCATCAGTTATGCGTTTTACAGCGCGTTCGAACGTGATGTAAAACGCGCAAGTGTGAACTTAGGGTTAGAGTCAGACATTTTCAATCAATAGGAGGACAATCAGGTGTGAGTGGGCGACCTGTATTATTTGAAGAACACTGATCTTCACACTTGTGGAAGTGTATCATGGAACAAACAAAGGAGATCTCTGAGGAAGAAGAGTTGTTGATGCTCAGGCAGGTTACAAAACCATTTCTAAAAAGTGGAGTTCAAGAACATTATTGCCCTCCTCAGGAGTGTTTGACCAACAAAGATCACACTAAGGCCCCTTTCACACGGGCGAGTTTTCCGTGCGGGTGCGATGCATGCGGTGAACGCATTGCACCCGCACTGAATCCTGACCCATTCACTTCTATGGGGCTGTGCACATGAGCATTGATTTTCACGCATCACTTGTGCGTTGAGTGAAAATCGCAGCATGCTCTATATTGTGCGATTTTCACGTGACGCAGGCCCCATAGAAGTGAATGGGGTGCGTGAAAATCGCATAGCATCCGCAAGCAAGTGCGGATGCTATGCGATTTTCACGCATGGTTGCTAGGTGACAGTCTATTCACTGTATTATTTTCCCTTATAACATGGTTATAAGGGAAAATAATAGCATTCTGAATACAGAATGCAGAGTATAATAGGGCTGGAAGGGTTAACAAAAAGTTAACTCACCTTCTCTTCTTGATCGCGTAGTTCCCAGTCTCTTTACTTCTTGAATGAGCTGTGGGCTAAAGGACCTGTGGTGACGTCAGATCACATGCTCCATCACCACGGTGATGGACCATGTGATTGGAGCATGTGATCTGACATCACCACAGGTCATTTAGCCCACAGCTCATTCAAGAAGTAAAGAGACCGGGAACTACGCGATCAAGAGAAGGTGAGTTAACTTTTTGTTAACCCTTCCAGCCCTATTATACTCTGCATTCTGTATTCAGAATGCTATTATTTTCCCTTATAACCATGTTATAAGGGAAAATAATACAATCTTCAGAACATCAATCCCAAGCCCGAACTTCTGTGAAGAAGTTCAGGTTTGGGTACCAAACATGCGTGATTTTTCTCACGCGAGTGCAAAACGCATTACAATGTTTTGCACTCGCGCTGAAAAATCGCGCATTTTCCCGCAACGCACCCGCCTCTTATCCGGGCCAAAAATAAGACGCCCGTGTGAAAGAGGCCTAAGAGTTAAAAAAAAAAATATGTATTATTTCTTCCAAAAACAGAACTGAACCACACCCATTCACAGATTGTGTGTAGTACTGCGGCTCACCATCAGAACACTGAACAACACGGTGTGTGCATAGCAAGACTGAAACAAGAAGGCAAGCTGCTCTCCAAAATGAACATTAATGCTCATCTGCAGTTTGCTAAAGATCACCTGGACAAGCCAGAAGGCTATAAGTACAATGGGGGAGATTTGTCAAACTGGTGTAAAGTAGAAGTGGCTTAGTTGCTCATAGCAACCAATCGGATTCCACCTTTAATTTTTCACAGTTCCTTTGGAAATCGGGTTGCTATGGGTAACTAAGCTAGTTTGATAAATCTCCCCTAATGTTTTGTGGGTGGATAAGACAAAGATAGAACTTTTTGGCTTAAAGGGTCACAGTTTTCAAAAAACTTTTCATATGTCGACCCCACTGATCGCTAGAATGAGCGGTGAGAAGCGCTTGCATATTGCCACAATTGCTCTTGCTAGAGAGGAAGCGAGACAGACTTAATAGTATGTCTATGGGCCCATTGCAACTCCGTCACCTCCAGCAAAGATGTATGCACTTCTCTCTCCTCGTACTAGAAATGAGAACCCCCACTGATCAAAAAAAAAATATATGTGATGACGCATCCACATTAGGGCTCTTGAACACGAACGTAGTAAAACACGGATGCCGCCTGTGTGCCTTCTGCAATTTGCGGAACGGTACAGACGGCCCATTATAGAAATGCCTATTATTGTCCGCAAAACGGACAAGAAATAGGACATTATCTATAATTTTTGCGGGGCCACGGAACGGAGCAACGGAAGCGGACAGCACACCGAGTGCTGTCCGCGTCTTTTGCTGCCCCAATTGAAGTGAGTTGGTGCGCACCCGAGCTGCAAAAAACGCGGCTCGGGTGCAGAACCAAACCACGGTCGTGTGCAAGGGGCCTAACAGAGTTGAAGTTGTTCAGTAATGAGGAATGAGCTAAAATTCCTCCAAGCCGATGTGCAGGGCTAGTCAATATCACTGGAGATGGTTAGTTGCAGTTATTGCTGCACAAGGGGGTCATAATAGATACTGAAATAGAAGGTTCACATACTTCTGCTACTTACAGACATATTGGATCATTTTCCTCAATAGATAAAAGAACAAGTCTAATATTTTGAATCATTTGTTTGATTTGGTTATTTTTAGGACTGGAGTGAAAATCTCATGCAGTTTTAGGTCAACTTTATGTAGAAATGTAAAACATTCTGAAGGGTACATACATTTTCAAGCACCACTGTAAGTAAGGGCTCTTTCACACGAGCAGATGCCGTGCGGGATAGCTATTATTCCCCCTCTAAATTTATGAACAAATTGGGGTGCTACTATTACTTGTGCCAAAGAAGTGTGTCCTTACAGACTGACACAGAGAACAATGACAGGACAGGTACAAACCCCAACTGATAACACTCACTTCACAATTACTTTATACATTTCTCAAGAGGTATAACAGAGGATCTGTACAATGCAGAGTTCTTATTTTGAGAAATAAAGTACCGACTAAGACTAGTTTTCCACTAGTGCTAAAATCTTCCGGCAGAAGAACAGGCTGCTGGAGTTCATTGCATTTGGCATAGCCAAAGCACTGCCTGTCCCCAATGAACATCTAGCTGAACAACTACTGCTGCAAACGTTGTCTGTCCGGCTGAGTTCCAGTACTAATGCCGGATCCCCGCCGGGTCCCATTATAGTCAACGGACTCCGGTGGGGAAAGGTAGTATCCGGCAATGCAGGATATAATGAACTCCGGCAGGCTGTTCTGCTGGAAGATTTCAGCGCAGTGTGAAACTAGCCTAAAATACTTCTTTAAAGAGAACCTTTTACCGGATTTTATTAATTGAGATAAGTATCTGTACTTGCTGCCACCTTGCCTGTTTTGTTAAAATAGCGCTCCTACGCTGCGCTGTGCCCCCCAGTATTTTCTCCACTTAGTATGCAAATACTGAGCATCGGAGCAATGGGAAGGATACGCAGTCGCTCTCTGTGGGCGTCTCCTTCTCCCCTGGCTGTAGCGCTGTCCAATCACATTTTATTTATTTATTTTATTATACACACTTATATAGCGCTACTAATTCCGCAGCGCTTTACAGACATTATCATCCAACTGTCCCCAATGGGGCTCACAAGCTAAGGTCCCTATCAGTATGTCTTTGGAGTTTTTTCTCCCTAGGCTGTGATGCTCTGTGCTGCAATTGGACAAAGCTATAGCCAGGGGAGAAGGAGACGCCCACAGAGAGCGACTGTCTCCTCCCCATTGCTCCTGAGCAGGGAAAATACCGGGGGTATTTATCTCAATTAATAAAATCCGGTGAAAGGTCCTCTTTTAAAAAAAAAAAAAATCAATAAAAAAAAATAAAAATCCAGGAAACACTACACTCACTGCCAGACGTATGTATTTTGCATGGATCTGCAAAGAATAGGGCTGACATCCGTATTTTTTGTGGACCCACTGTAACAATGCCTATTCTTGGCCGTAAAACGTACTGGAATACAACATTTTCTATTTATTTGTGGAACTGCGGAACGGACAGCACAAGGTGTGCTGTGCACTTTTTTGTGTCCCCGTTGAAATGTGTGGGTCCAAAGCACAAAGAATGTGGATCGCATGTGGACTAAAAATATGGTCGTGTGAATGGGGTCTAATGCAATGATGACCGTGCAGAGTGCAGGTGATGGCACATCACAGAATGATGCCACCCCATGCAGTGCAGAACACCTTGTTATGGGCCACAATGGTCTAGGGTCTAGTCCAGGGGTTCACAACCTTTTTTTGACTGGGGGTTACATTCAGCTTCAATTTGCGAGGGGTCGCAAAGTAAAAAAAATATAAAAAATTTGATCGGCGCTGTCTGCAACGGCCTATTATGCAGGCCGATACAAAGTGATTGCGGGAGGAATGATCGCTACCACATTTGCTCGCCCCCCATTCAGTTCTACTAATTATTGCAGAACATCCCTGATTAAAAGGGGGGGGGGATGTACTGACGATTATCATTAATCTTTAACCCTGGGTTTTGCTTATTTATCAGCAGCAACATTATTTGGGTCAATTATTGGGAACAAGCCGTCCAACAATTGGCATGAAAATCTTGCAGTATAATAAGGGCTTAAGTGAGGACATTCCCTTCCTACCTGCCGCCTATTCATAAATGCAGAGGATGGCGCTCACCTCACTGGGCATTATCGCTTCCTGCTCCCAGTTATAGGTTATATCAGTGTGCCTTTTTGTTTTTCACAGTTGTAACTGTTGGATCACCAAAATAATTTTTGCTACTTTTTTTAGTGTGACACATAGGGCTTTTTAATATATATTTTTTAAAGCTTTATTTAGGGAATACTTTCCAAATTTGTTTTAAAAAAGTATTTTACTGCAAAACTACAGCTTTATAACTTTCAAGCTATAGCTTTATAGCTATTCTTTAAATATACAAATTTACACCAAAATAAAATACTGTTTTTGTCGGTCATTTTGATATATAATATGTATACTTTTGCATGAACTGGGCGATAATTTCGTTTGGCATGGGCGTTTATTAGATTATTTTTACTCCTTTTCAAGTATATTTTTGGCACATAATATGTCACCCCAAGAGGGTCATTAAAAGACTGATGGGGAACCCTTTTTGGGGGGCTTTTAGCAATTTTTGCAAAGTAGCTGGAGCAGGGGTGGACTGGGAACTTGAAGTTGCCCCATGCTGTAGGCGAGACCAAATTGACTGGGCACGGGCTCTTTTGTTTTCAATAACACACTGCCGGGCGGTAACTTCCGCCCAGCGGTGTGTTCGGTGACGTCACCGGAGTTCCTGTCAGCCCCATGGAGAGCCCCGGTAGGTCACCGGAAATCTGAAAAATGCCTTTGCCCTGTGCAATTTAGCGCAGCGCAAAGGAGAGCATCGGAGCATGATCTGCTCCGATGTTCATGTCAGGGGGGCTGCCGGGGTGAAAATGGAGGGCTGTCCAGGTTCAGCTCTGAACCTGGACAACCCCTTTAAGTAGCTGATGCTCCTAGCATTCGTTAAAGCTGAGAGCATCAAATTGTTATGTACCTGGACAAAGGCCATGAGGAGGGCTTGGGCAGCCCCTTGGGTATCGGCCCACTGGGAAATTTTACTGTAGAGTCTAGGGCCAGTCTGCCCCTGAACTTGAGCATCCAAAGGATCCCCAATAACAAGGGAAAACAGGCCCCTTTTGAGTCGTTATGCACAGATAGGTTTTAGCAGATCCTGAGCAGCTCTTTCAGCTCTCCTATGCCCAAGACACTTGGCAATCACATGATCACTGGGTCCAACAGAAGTGCCAGCACAGCCATTTACTCTATTCGCTGCACAGTTCTCACTGAAACCAATGCACCATGCAAAGGAGAAGGCAAAAGCAGTGATAAACTTCTTCTGTCTTAGGCCTCTTTCACACTTGCGTTGTCCAGATCCGGCGTGTACTCCACTTGCCGGAATTACACGCCGGATCCGGAAAAACACAAGTGAACTGAAAGCATTTGAAGACGGATCCATCTTCAAAACTCTTTCAGTGTTACTATGGCAGCCAGGACGCTATTAAAGTCCTGGTTGCCATAGTAGTAGTGGGGGAGCGGTATACTTACAGTCCGTGCGGCTCCCGGGGCGCTCCAGAATGACGTCAAAGCGCCCCATGTGCATGGATGACGTGCCATGCGATCACGTGATCCATGCGCTTGGGGCGCCCTGACGTCACTCTGGAGCGCCCCGGGAGCCGCACGGACGGTAAGTATGCTGCTCCCCACTACACTTTACCATGGCTGCCAGGACTTTAGCGTCCCGGCAGCCATGGTAACCATTGAGAAAAAGCTAAACGTCGGATCCGGCAATGCGCCGAAACGACGTTTAGCTTAAGGCCGGATCCGGATCAATGCCTTTCAATGGGCATTAATTCCGGATCCGGCCTTGCAGCAAGTCTTCAGGATTTTGGGCCGGAGCAAAAAGCATGCTGCTGTATTTTCTCCGGCCAGAAAACGTTCCGGTCCGGAACTGAAGACATCCTGAACGGATTTCTATCCATTCAGAATGCATTAGGATAAAACCGATCAGGATTATCTCATTACCGCTGTTTGTAATCAGCCATTTCAGGCTGACAAGAGAACCACCGAGGTGTCCTTTAACGGAGCTCCTGACGTCTTCTGATAAGCCTCAAATCGATATTCACAAGCTTTATTAGCTCTATTTTTAGAAGCCAACTTGTATTTCAGGTCAAGTGCTCGTAAAATAATTCAATCAATGGTATAATTGTACTGTAGCGAGTAGTCAGTATAAAGAGGTGCCATTATACAAACAAATGAGCTATGAATAGGAGAAGGATTTCATGCAGATGAAGCTAAAGAAGTGCATGCTGATAAGCTTCTGGGCTTTTTGCAGGAATAAATATAAGGTCGGTCATGTGTTTTTCTTAAGGCAACCCGACCCTACCAACAGGGGATAATTACTTGCTATTAAATTTTGTTCTTTGGATGGTTTTCAGCCGAGTGCTATTCGGGTGGCGCTGTGATCTGTGACTAGGGAGTCCGAGGTACAGCTCCTGTCTCATCGTTGGCTGAGGTGGCAGTAGATCATGATAAGCAGCAGCCAATTGTCTCAGATTCCCGGTGAGCACCATGTAACCAAACTGTAGACATCAGAGGTCACAAATGACTGTTGTACGGTCTGCAAAGCGCCTTGTGTATTTGTACTCATGAGACTTTTGCCTGCAAATAGGACTGTTCAGACTGGCACAGTAATACTGCTGGTGCTCCACATGGCCAATAATAAGGCTCCTTACTCAGAGTCAAAGATAGGCGGCACCAATGGCGAGTAAGGAGCGTGTTTATACTAACCTCTTGACACAAGATGGCTTAACTGTAAGTTATCTGCAAGTAAGGAAAGTATGGAGCGGGCTCAAGAGCTGGGCCCGCTCTATAAAGTGGCAGGTGCCGACTCTGTGATACACATGACATGGGGCCGCAATGAGCGGGCTTGGAGAAAAATCCTGATTCCTGTCATTTAACCAGATGTCAAGGTCAATATCAACCATTTTATCTGAGGGCTTCGACAGAGAGGAATATCATGGCAAAATCGTTATGACAGCCGAGGCCTACGGAAGGATTCCAGGCCCACCACAGCAGACTGGTAGGCCTTTAGTATGCAGCCAGTAAAAAATGGATAAATACTGAAGTCTATGGTATAAGTGATCAGAGGATCAAAAAATTAGAGGAAAAACTAAGCGTTATTGGAAAAATATTGTGAAGAAGTCCGGGTTCGGGTCTGGGTACCAAACATGCCGATTTTCTCACGCGCGTGCAAAGCGCATTACAATGTTTTGCACCTGCGCGGAAAAAATGCAAACATGGAACGCAATCGCTGTGAAAACTGACTTGTTTTAGTGTCTAAAATCGCACCATTTTCCCTGAATGCATCCGGTCCCGATGCGCAATGCACGTGTGAAAGGGGCCTAAATCTAAGCGGAGCATGCAGGCCTTTTTAATGTGGAGATAGGGGTAGTGGGGGACAAGCCACTGCCAAAGTGTGCCATCTCCCGCAAAAACCAAAGATCAGGGGTGTTGATGCTTCTTAATCCTGGCACTTGCCTACATGGGAGAGTCAGAACACCCCTGGAGGGTCAGCGAATTCTGCTGAAATGATCTGGTTTGGATTTACATCTAATCAGTTTAAAAAAAAACGGCTGCACAACACAAACACTGCCTACGTGCAGACTCCGTCTTGTGTTGTCCCAGCATATGCAATCAGTATCAGCAAATGCCTGCCACCTAAAATTTATTTTGTTCTGTACTGTTCTCTTGTGAGAAAAATTCACGGGAAGAAAAAGGAACATGCATGTCAATGACTGGCTCCAACTTAAGTCCTTAATTCTGAGTACTCTACTGCGACACAAGCAAATATAAAAGCTCTTGTAGAAGTCAATAGGCAGAGCAGTGCAAACATGCGCTAGAAGTGGTTCTCCTTCCCAAGAGAGTCTCAGATTTATAAAAACGGACTTGTGCAATTTGTTAAAACAGTGAAGACAATAAAATATGGGGCTTGGATAGTAACGCCATAATCTTCACACCCAAAATATGAATATATTCACACAAGTAAGGCCTCATGCACACAAACGCTGTTTTGGTCCGGATCAGAGATGCAGATTTTGCGGCTTGGATGCGGACCCATTCTTTTCAACGGAACTGCAAAAGATGCGGAAAGCACTCCGTGTGCTGTCCGCATCCGATGCTCCATTCCGTTTTGCGGACAAGAACAGGTAGTTATATTAATGGCTGTCCATGCCTTTCCGCAAATTGCGGAACGCACACAGACGCCATCCGTGTTTTGCGGATCCGCAATTTGCGGACCGCAAAACACACATCGGTCGTGCGCACGAGGCCGTAGAAGAATATCTGCACAATAAATAAAACCGCCATAAAGGCTACGTGCACACAGGTTTACAAGGATTTTCC
This sequence comes from Bufo gargarizans, assembly GCF_014858855.1. Taxonomy (NCBI): domain Eukaryota; kingdom Metazoa; phylum Chordata; class Amphibia; order Anura; family Bufonidae; genus Bufo; species Bufo gargarizans. The sequence continues at coordinate 495,043,753 of NC_058082.1, forward strand.
ATGCGGATTTCCGTTCAGATTGCCTTGTGTGAAATCAGAACTAAAAATCGACAGAAATTGCTGGCAAATCTCTTTCACTATGCTGGTGCTGTAATACACTACTTTTTCAGTACGAAAAACACCACAGAAAAACCTACATAAGCTTCAATGTGTGAAGGCAACCTAAAATTCCTTCTACTTCACAAAATGTCCTTTAAGTGTTTATTTTAATTTCTTAAGTGTGAATGCGGCCTAAAATCGACAGAGCAGACTTCCGGTTCCGGCGCCGCCATGTGAAGCAGCTTGGTAGCGAAGCTCCCCAGTTATCCACCACAAATCGCGACATAGCGCCCGGGCATCCTTCTTTCTGCGGTGAGGAGGAAGATTTTAGGGTGCGACCACTTTGCATGGATCGCTACCTGGTGAATATGGGCAAAAAGTTAAAGAGCAGAGTGCTTTCGTCGCCGCTGCAGCAGGAGGACGAGACGTCTAATGACATGGCGCCGATCCCAGATGCCGCGGACGTGGCCGGGACCCCAACCCAGACTGGGCATCTAACAGAGGGGAATGAGGTACACAATGTTCTACCGGACTTCCTGATAAAATATATTGACTATAAGGCATTAGCAGTGGAAGTAGCTGCTCACTTGGCCCCAGATCTGCGTGAGACTCTGGCCACTTCGGTCACACATGTGATGCAGCAGCTACAGGACGCTGTACAACAGCACGATGCTAGGCTAGATGTGGCCGAGTCAAGAATACAAGTGATGGAGGACACTGCAGAATCGGTCCTGCACAAGCTACAAAAAGTCCTCACAGAAAATAAAAGGTTGGGCGAAAAGGTGGAAGATTTAGAAAACCGCTCCAGACGCAATAACCTGAGACTGGTGGGGCTGCAAGAATCGATTCCGGTGGGGGAGCTTATGGCCATATGTGAAAGTGAACTACCTGGTATCCTGGGAATTTCGCGCCATTGCAAGGTGGAGCGCGCGCACAGAGTGGGCCCGAATAACCGCGGGGAAGACCGTTTGCCTAGCAGACCTCGGCAGGTCATCATGCGATACTTGGATTATTCCGACAAGGAACTTATCCTCAGAGCGTATAAAGCACGCAAAGGCCCTGTTTTTCTGAGAGGGGCGAAAATCCTATTGTTTGGGGACTATTCTGTGGAGGTTTCTAAAAGGCGCAAGGCTTTCTCCCCGATCTGTACCCAATTGCACAACAAGAATATCAGGTTTGCCTTGATTTACCCGGCTTCATTGCGAGTTTACCGCCCAGATGGCTCCTCCACGTTGTATCACTCCCCTGATGAGGCGTCCAGGTCCCTGGAGAGAAATGCGTCACCTCCTCGAGACCTGCAGAGATCGCCGGGACGCAATGTCAGAGGCGAGGGATCTAGGACACTAGCAAATGATCCACCGTTGCAGGGATCGCAGGAACGTTCACATGCAGGTCGTGCCGGTTCCAGCCAGCAGCATGAGATAAGATGAGTTGGCGCCGAGGTCTGGCACTGCAGTATATTGTACATGTCCAGGACAGAACTTGGACTGTAAAGCGTTAATACCGGTATATTTGGTGGGGGGGTCGGCCTTCCACATGGGAGAAACCGGGGGCTATTTTGCTCTTGAGGGGTTGTCTGTTACTCATTCAATCCCTTGGGCCCGGTTTCTGTGATGTGGATGGTGGCTACACCATGTCAGTGTACTGGGCTATTATACCGGGAAGAAGATTTAATCATTTAACTATCTGATGTCTTGCCTGCAGCTTTATGAAGGTATTTCACTGCATAGAGTCCTGAGAGAATTGGGATGCAGGGTGATTGATAACATTCTATGCAATGTAAATGTTGTTGATGGAAGTACGTGTATAGTCATAAGGTGGTCTGGGGAGTGGAGCGTTCATGCTAATTTAATGTTCTGGTCGCTTGCTTACACATGGGGAAAAAAGTGAAGGCTCGCAACAATGAAAAATGGCCTTTAGGGTCATATTTAGGGCCTAGAGCTCTTAAGTTTGTTACCTGTTATGTTATTTTTTGTTATTACTTTCAGGGGGTCTTTGGGGTGCAGTTGTTTGCTCTTGGAAAATGGATGTCTACCTCTCCCTGCTTCTGTACGCAAGTTACCGTTCGATGGAGACCTCCATGAGAATAGTCTCCTGGAACGTTAAGGGGCTGCGCTCCCCTCAAAAGCGCAATAAGGTATTACGACACTTGAAAAACCTCCGAGCAGATATAGCCCTCTTGCAGGAGTCTCATCTGATAGAGGAGGACTATGACAGAATGAGGAAGACATGGGTGGGAACTGTGCTGGGCTCTGCAGCGGTCAACCGCAAAGCGGGGGTCTTAATATTATTACACAAAAATCTGTCCTCAGTTGTTTTGGATCGGTCGTGTGATGATGAGGGGAGATGGTGCATGGCAAAAATCTCGGTGGGAGTTGACGAACTTACAATATACAATGTTTATGCCCCTAATGGAGATAATAGACCTTTCTTATCCGATTTGGCGGGAATCATTATCAATGACGCGTCTGCCACTAAGGTAGTGGGGGGGGACCTGAATGCTGTGCACTCCGTAAAGGAAGATAGGAAATCCCCAAAGATAACTAGGGAAAAGCCATCTCTGATGGAGGGAGCTTTGGTTAACTTTTTGGAGGATACGGCGTTGATTGACTCCTGGCGGCTATTGAATCCTGACAGCAGGGAGTTTACTTTTTACTCTAGTCCTCATGATTCGTGGTCGAGAATCGACTATCTTCTCACCTCAGGTAATCTTTCTAATAGAGTGACAGGAACCAAGATCCACGATCTAATCATATCTGATCATGCCCCCATCTCTATAAATATAGCAGAACAGCAGCCTAGAGGTTCAGACATTCTATGGAGATTCCCGTCATACCTATACCATGATGAAAATTTTCAGGACCTACTCAGGGGTTGGTATTGGGAATATAAGGGAGATAACAGTGCCTATCAGGATTCGCCGTCCATCTACTAGGACGCGGCTAAGGCGGTGTTAAGAGGGCGTATTATGGCGTATACACAGGGACTCAAAAAGAAAATAGCTCAGGAATTGATAAAGTATAGTAAATTGCTCCGATCAGCATACACTGAACATCTGTCCAATCCTTCTGATCAGAATAGAGCGAAATGGAAAACAGCTAGGGAAAACTACGAGTTGTGGTATGAACGTAAAGCAAAGACTGACATGACAATCTCCACGGCCAAGTTTTTCAGAGAGGGGAACAAGTCAGGTAGATTGTTAGCGTCACTAGTGAAGAATGCTAAGCGACAACACCACATAACGACTATCGCTGACCCTAGGGGGGAGATACATCAGAAACCGGAGAAAATAATCTCTGTGTTACGTGACTTTTATGCCAAGTTATATGAAGACCCGGGACCAATTGACCCGATGTCTGAGTTTTTCCTGAAATGCACCAATCTCCCTTCGCCATCGCAGACCCAGCTAGAGGCTTTAAACTCCCCTATTACTGAGTCAGAAGTCACGAGGGCTATTAAATACTCGAAATTACATAAGGCGCCGGGTCCTGATGGGTACTCAATTGAATTCTACAAGATCATGGAAAAAGAGATAGTGGAACCTCTCTCAAGAGTTTTCAACGGTTTCCTTGCGGGCTCATCTCTGTCTTCCTCTGATAATGTAGCATATATCAAATTAATTCCCAAGCCCGGAAGGGATGCTTTGCTTCCATCGTCGTTCCGTCCCATCTCACTTATCAATGTCGATCTAAAACTAGCCGCCAAAATAATGGCTGACAGACTTTCGCTTATAATGCCTGACTTGGTATCCCCGTCGCAATCGGGATTTATTAGAAACAGAGCAGCGGTTTCCAATATTCGCAAAGTCCTCACAGTGCTAGACGCAGTTAGAGGAAAATCTGATAAATCAACTATGCCTTCCTTAGTTGCATTTGATGCAGAAAAGGCATTTGATAATGTGAGATGGGATTGGTTAGGCAAAGTGATGGACAGAATGCAGATTTTTGGTCCATTCAGAACCTTTATTTCGGCGTTATATAGTGACCCTAAGGCTAGAATCTCGACTCCTGGATTTTTGTCATCCACTTTTGATTTAGCTAGAGGAACACGCCAGGGTTGTCCTCTCTCGCCTTTGTTGTTTAATATTGCCCTAGAGCCCCTGATCAGATTATTAGAGGAAGGAGAGATCTTTCAAGGTATAAAAGTAGGGAAGTGTGAAGTGCGTACGTCGCTATTTGCGGATGACTTACTCATTTTCCTCGCTGACCCGCTGACGGACCTTGAAAAGGTGCTACAATTGTTATCCTCATTTGGACCGGTGTCAGGCTTTAAAATAAACTTGGACAAGTGTGTATTACTCCCATTGAGAACTCCCTCAGCAGATTTTAAGTTGCCAGAGTCATGTAGCCAGATAGTAGTAGCTACCGCATATATCAAGTACTTGGGTATTAAAATAGGGAGAACCCCTGAATCGCTTTACACTTTAAACTACATACCATTGTTTAAAGCAATTAAGAACGATTTAGAAAGGTGGAAGCACTTACCACTGTCTATAACGGGCAGAAGCCACCTGATTAAGATGGTATGTTTCCCTAAACTCTTGTACCCCATGCAAACACTGCCGTTGCTTTTGAAGCATTCTGATATCAAGGGTGTACAATCCATGTTTACATACTTCATATGGTCGGGAAAAAAGGCTAGAGTGTCCCTACCTAAGTTGATGTTGCCTAGACGCCAAGGGGGCTTGAACATCCCAAATATAAGATTATATAATCTAGCTTGTTTGTTTAGACACTGTATAGATTGGATGCAGGGATCTCACCATTACTCAAACACCTCTTTAGAGCAGCAACTGGCCGGTGATTGGCCATTGTCTAATCTGCTACACACAAGGAGACGGATACTTCCGCCCTCTATAAGGCACTCACTGATGTTAAAGGACACCATGGTAACATGGAAAGAGGTGCGTAAGATAGCTAAGAAATCATTCTTGGCGTCTAGGTACCTGGAACTGTGGACCCATCCAGAGTTCCCTTTAGGGGCTCAGAATAAGATGTTCAAAACCTGGAAGTCCAAAGGAATACGCAGACTTTTGGACATTCTTCACGTGCCTGAGAAAAGGTACCTGACATTTCCAGAGCTGTGTGAAAGATTTGGCCTTGAAAAATCCCAGTTTTTGGCGTACCAACAACTTATGTACTTCTGCAAACAGAGATTACTGGATGTCTCTAGTGAATGTACAAGCCAGTCCCTAGCATGTTCACTAACGCACGGGGAAAGCAGACACTCTATTTCCCACATATATAGCAATATCAGAGAGTCTGCTGATAAAAAAGTAGTTGCTGGTCTCTTTAAGAAATGGGAGAGGAAACTGAAAAAATCCTTGCCAGTGGAAGAAGTGTTGACGGGATGGATGAGAGTTTGTAAGGCAGTGCCCTGTGAAAAATGGAGAGAATCACATTTCCGCCTAATACATTCGGCGATCTATGCATTCAATATTGTGAGAAAAGGTCCCAAGTCAGAGTACCTGACTAAATGCCCGAAATGTGACGCAGACCGAGCAGATCTGCTACATTGTGTGTGGGAGTGTTCCTATGTTCAAACCTTCTGGAGAGTGGTGACTGATTGGATTAAGAGAACGTGGGGGGAAACTCTGTCTTGTAAACCTGAGACACTCCTTTTCCATATGTTTGATGACACCTCTAAACCTAGGTTGATAGTGGAGGTTGCCCTTCTGACATCTCTCCGAGGTCTCTTGCACAACTGGTTGAAACCAAGTGTCCCTCAAGTTGGTGAACTGATCTCTCAGATGTCTCACTTTATGTATATCGACAAATTGGATACGGAACACCAAAAAGAGAAAAAGACGGGGGGTTTCTTTCGCAAATGGCAAACCTTTATTGAAAAACATCTCTCGCGGGGGGATGTCGGAGAGCTGATGGCATCCTTTAAACATACGGAGTGGTATTCAAAGGCGGTATTGAGTGGGAGCATAGGGAGACTACATATAGGACATTAGGGAAGGTAGAGCTCAGCATCTTATCTTATTTTTGAGTATTAAATGGTGCTGTCAGTGCAGCAAGTAGAGGAGGTCGAAGGATCGGACATCCATGAGCATGGGGTGGGAGGGTAAGGGAGGGAGGGGGGGTGTTTAAGGTTATATTCTTACTTATGATTTTCTTCTTTTTTTCTTTTCTGTAAAACAAGTATCTCGCTGATTATACTACTGTGCTGTACAACTGATATCTATCATTGTAAACAGTATTTTGCATTATCCAATGATCTGTGACATGTAATGAGGATGTTATGCAAGACACTTTATTTTGGATAAAATAAAGAAAATTTGTTTTAAAAAAAAAAAAAAAAAAAAAAATCGACAGAGCAAAGAAATCCCGCCCGTGACTGGAGCACGATTAATGACTGTGGCACGATTAATGACTTGCCGATGACTGACTATTAGATGCTTGCCCCTCTGTTTCCTGGAAAAGGGAGTAAGATTAACAAGCTTTACAGAAGTGGAGCTAGCCCTGACAGCTGACCGCGAAGACTGGCAGCATACCGCAGAGAACTGCATGTGAGCAATCCACTACCCAGCTTTCATATTTTATTGTTCTCACTGCTAACGAGCGGCCCGGATACTTTACCTTCAGGCGCTGTAAGCACCTCATGGAGACCGCCCATGTGGAGCGGACATTACAAGCTTTACTTTCAGCCACCGCAACCATTTTTTTTTATGGTTCAAAAAGTCCTGGAAATCTCTTAAAGAGGACCTGTCACCTCTCCTGACAAGTCCTTTTGAAAAACTAATTGCATTCCCCATGTAATAATTCTGGAGCATCTATTCTTATGACTATGTTGTATTGTTCCTCTATTATTCCTACAAGTTTATGAAGGATTTGCCAGAGGACTGCAATAAAGGTTCACCTGGGTGTTCTAACTACATAGCCTGATGCTAATAAATCAGTGCTGCCAGTGTCAGAATCTGCACCTGGTAACAACCATCTGGACCTGCAGTGGAGAATAATTCATAAACTAACGGAAATAGGGAAATGGCACAACATGCAGTCCTAAAGATAGGGGCTACAGAATGGTTATTACACAGGGAATGCAAGCAGCTACTAACACACACACCCCAAGAGAGAGGAGAGGTCTTCATTAAATGGACTATCCCATCTTTACATGTCATTCATTTTACAGATCAAAAATATGAAGCATATTTCCATTACACAATGATAAAAATAAAAAAAAAATACAGGGAACAGTTATGACATTTACTTACATAGTATGGCACCACCTGGTATTCATAGTGTATAGCAAGGTGCACGTCCATCTACAGTGCTAAGTTCTGCTGGTCACACATGCTCAGTCACTTTGCCCACAGCTAGGTCTTTACCTAGTGATCCTCGGTTCAGTGCAGGGCAGTTAATAGAACTAGATTTCTTCCTGGTGTTCACTGCAGAGGAGCAAATAAATATGTCTCTCTTCCAAAGCCATTTCTATCAGTTGCTCTACAGTGACCTGAGGATCACTATGTAGAGACCTGGCTGTGGGGAGAGTGACTGCACGTGTGTGACCAGCCAGCACTCAGCCCTGCAGCTGGACCTGCACACTACTATACACTTCGACCACCACGTGGTGCCCCACTACGTATGTAAAACTCTTTTGCCTGAACTCTATGGGGGGGGGGGGGGGATGAAGCCCTGAATTCTGGCTTAAAAAACAAAACAAAAAAAAAAACACCCCCACAAAATATAACATATTTGGGCTTTTTTGCTCCATTTTGTCTTTTTTACATTACTCACTCTAGTATTGTAAGTGGATGGGTAAGTGGTTATGTAAGCTTGCCGAGCCAATTTAAGCTGTCACTTCTGAAATGAGAGTGTCTGTGTATGGGGGAATCAGGAGAAGTCGCCATCGTCCGGCAACTACTGAAGACGTACTGACACCTTTAGGTATGGCTTTGTTTTACCCCAGGCTGTCCATATAAAACCAGACTTGGCTAGCACCTTGATCAGCAACTCAGAGGTCAACCAGGGTGATCATAGGCTGGTAAAGTCTATTGGCTCGTGTACTAGTGGGGAAGTGCCAAAAGCTGATGTCAGCAGCAGAAACATAGGGAGAAGGAGAAGCACTGGGACGCTGTGAAACGGAAGATGGTCATTCACGTCCTTGATGACAGCAGCGCAGCCTTCGAGGACGGTAATAGCCCATGCAGTGGCAGGAAGCGCTTAATAAATTTGGCTTCATGTTGGTTCAGGTCTACGACACCGCAGCCTGACTCCACGGTGGTAATTCTCATACATTTTCCAATGAAAATGGCTCAGGTTGACTTTTACAATCCTGTTCCAGAAAAGGGTCTACTAAAAATAAGCCGTGCCAAAGCCAATACCCGGGGGATCAGCTGTAATCTGACCATTGAATGCCTGTAGGCAGCACCATCCCAGGCGAAATTACAGATGCTCTTTTTAGCAGCTCTACACTAAGAATTCTCATTTTGTAGCAAAAGACATCACTAATATTCAAAAACCAGACAATCCCTTTAAATGCCTGCACCTGAGCACCTGCATCAGAACAGGACCCTTCCCAGTGTCCTGCTGGAGTTCTACTGACTACAGCAGGGGTGCACAACTTTTTTAGGTCTGGGGGGCTGCATTGTCACATAATTACTCATAATTCTATGTTGTACCATTTCTCCATTACTCCTACTAGAAATATAGAAATAAAAATGAAAACTGGGTGCAAGCAGTATGGAGGGGGACAGATTGTGTAGGGACACGCTGCTATGAAAATAGGAAAGGTAGCAAGCAGTTTATTCATAAATATCCAGGAGGAATAACATAGGGTGAGCAGAAGAGTAATAATAAATGATGCCCGGAATTATTAGTTCATGGAGAATATAATTACTTACTAAAACAAAGATATAAGGGAGACTTCTAATAATATTGTAATACAATTATAACCATCAGGTGAACCTTTGCTTGTCAGCATTTCTAAAATCTACTTCGAGTCCACCAGAATAGAGGGGGGGGGGGGGGGGGGGGGGCGAGGGTCTTTTGCGGACTGACATTACTAAAGCAGTTCTGTCTTCTCCATGCACAGAATACAAGAGTTAGGTACCCCCGATAGGTACAAGTCCACCCCTGATACTATTCCGTCTCACGCCCGCAGTGAATGGAGGTGGTTGCTCATCTATTCACTTCTATGGGAGTTGTGAAAACAGCCAAGTATGTTAAACCTACACTTTTTACATGAAAAAGAAGATCTCATGTATTTTATACGATTAATTGCTGCCATTAACCACTCAGCTTTACGGGACATACAATATATCTCCTGTTCCATGGTTGGTCACCACTATAATAAGGTTTGCACCTAATAGATGAACATAGAAGCAACTAAAGTGAAACCTCTATGAGATGATCAGACGTTGAACATAATATATGGTGGAAATGAAAATCTGCCACAGAAAATCTGTCTGGATAAGGGCTCATGCACATGCAAAATGCTGATCAGACGCCAACCCACTCCTCTAAACGGGGCCCCAAAGAGGCTGTCCGCATCAGCAAGTCCATTCTGCAGCCCTGCAAATAAACTAGAACATGTCCTATTCTTATCCATTTTGTGGACATGGTTAGGATAGAAAAAAATAAAACTGAGAAAAAAATAAAAAAAATAAAAATAAAAAATCAAACACGCTAAGGGCAGCAGGCTCTCGGCCGGTATCCATGATTTGTGGACTGCAAAAACGTCTACGGCCGTGTGCATGAGCCCTAAGGCTGTTTTCCCACAGTCAGTGTTTGGTCAGTATTTGATCAGTGACTTCCATCAGATATTGTGAGCCAAGACTAGGAACGGGTCAAAAACAGCGGCAGATCTTTCCATTACATCTCATCTCTGTGTTGGCTTCACTCCTGGTTTTGGCTCTCAATCACTTATGGAAATCAATGATCAAACATCAAATGTGTGGAAGCCGCCTAAGGAGGGTAGTCTTCTGAAAAACCAGATGGCCAGTCTACATGTTAGAACTGAAAATCTTGCACGGGTGGGGGATCTGGTCTGGATAAGGGGGTGGTCTTCTGGAGAGTTCTGGCTTCAATGCTTGACCCATAAGCCTGTTCTCTGGACGTGAGGTCCAGGCAATCACGGAAGGCACTCCTATAGCTATAGAGAGTTTGTCCAGGATTGCGGACAATACAGGGTTAAAACCATTTGCAAATATCTTTATGCAAATGAAGGAACAGCTGTTGCTCGTCAGTAATGCAAGGCAAATGAGAAGCACGAGGATAACCAATGCCGAAAAGAGATGAATTAACTATGAGAGCTCGGCAAGGTTAAAGTAAGATAAGAGATGAAGAACGCACCACTGTGAGCATGAAGCACTCATGCACAAGACCACGGCATTTCAGCTTGCGGCACCACTTATTTCAGGGGAACCACTGACATTGTGCTTTCAGATGATGACATAAAATTCAGTGCAATAATTTTCTTACACAAAATTATCATAAACATTAAAAAGAGAAGGAGCTCAGCTGTAACGTGTACCTCCGCAGAAGTCCACCGTACGGGTTCGGTTCTACAATACAACCCTCATAGCTGCTGGGGCCTCAGCAACAAGATGACCACGGGGATGCTTGAGCCCAAAAATTGCTCATTTTATAATTTTTCATTCATTAAAAAAAGTTCATTTTTTAAATGTTTTTTCTTTGGGGTAGAATAGGCTAGGTGTATAATCACCAGCAGAACTGCTATTGGAGGCAATCCCAAGAAGCTGAATACATACTGTCAGTGGAGTCCGAAAACCCCTTTAAAAATAGGCGAATTTGGCAGGAACAGGTAAGACATGTAATTAACCCAGACATATTTTTCCACCCATTAAAATGGCAAAAAAAAACAAACACAAAAAAGAACTCCGGGAGAGATTTATCAAGACGGCCACTTTCTGCACCAGTTTCGGCATCCCCTGCGCTGGTGGAGAATGCACCTAATTTAGGGCTCTTTCACACTTGCGCTTTTCTTTTCCGGCATAGAGTTCCGCCGTCGGGGCTCTATGCCAGAAAAATTCTGATCAGGATTATCCCCATGCATTCTGAATGGAGAGAAATCCGTTCAGGATGCATCAGGATTTCTTCAGTTCAGGACCGGAACGTTTTTTGGCCGGAGAAAATACCGCAGCATGCTGCGCTTTTTGCTCCGGTCAAAAATCCTGAACACTTGCCGCATCAACGGATCCGGAATAATAGCCCATTGAAATGTATTATTCCGGATCCGTCCTAACATCTTCAGTTGTTACGACGCAACGACGGATCCGGAAGTTGCGCCTGGAAGTAGGAAGGGCTTGGCTGGCGCGAAAACTTCCACTAGACAGCCCGCGTGGGAGAAGACAGGGCGTGAAAGCAGCTCCTGGAGGTGAGTATTGTGTGCGTTTGTCCCTTGCATATTTTATTAGTTGTAAAACAAACTAGAAATTTTCTGATAAGAAATAATTTACATACCGGATCCGCTCATCAGTACACAACGGATCCAGAAAAAAAAAACGATGTTGGCTTCAGGATTTCCGGATCAGTATCTTACAAAAAAAGCTGGAGAGACGCATCCGGAAAGAAAAAATTATGCGTTCTTACGCGTTTTTTCCGGATCCGGCGTGTAATTCCGGCAAATGGAATACACGACGGATCCGGACAACACAAGTGTGAAAGAGCCTTTATGATGAACAGCTCAGCCCTCGGGATGGGTCCTAAATATCAGTCTGGTGGGGGTCTGACACCCAGCATCAAATATCAGTCTGGTGGGGGTCTGACACCCAGCATCAAATATCAGTCTGGTGGGGGTCTGACACCCAGCATCAAATATCAGTCTGGTGGGGGTCTGACACCCAGCATCAAATATCAGTCTGGTGGGGGTCTGACACCCAGCATCAAATATCAGTCTGGTGGGGGTCTGACACCCAGCATCAAATATCAGTCTGGTGGGGGTCTGACACCCAGCATCAAATATCAGTCTGGTGGGGGTCTGACACCCAGCATCAAATATCAGTCTGGTGGGGGTCTGACACCCAGCATCAAATATCAGTCTGGTGGGGGTCTGACACCCAGCATCAAATATCAGTCTGGTGGGGGTCTGACACCCAGCATCAAATATCAGTCTGGTGGGGGTCTGACACCCAGCATCAAATATCAGTCTGGTGGGGGTCTGACACCCAGCATCAAATATCAGTCTGGTGGGGGTTATTGCAGCTCATTCACTCAAGTGAATGGGAGCTTATTTGCCTGAACCCATCATGGGTTATGCCTAGGGTTAGGCTACTTTCATTAGTGTTAAAACCCATTCAGAACTCAGCAGCCTGTTCTGGTGGAGGAGCAGCCTGCCAGAGTTCATCGTGTATGCTGGATCATATTAATTATAATGGGAAGCCTGTTTCCAGCATTAGTGCCGGGATTTAGCTGGACAAAAAAACAGTGCAAGCAATGCCCATTATCTGCACTAATGCCGGATAACGGACCAGATCGCACGCCAGGTCCAATTATAGTAAATATGCTCAGACGGGGAAAGGCAGTATTTATTTTATTATATTCACTTATATAGCGCTGACATATCATCATTACGCTGTCCCCAATGGAGCGCACAATTAGGCTTGAGCGAATCAAGCTTCAGATCATAAATCCAAAGCCGAATCGTTCAAAAACGTTTTTAATGCCGTTTCCGTACAGCATTAAAATCTGCGGAATGGACATACAGAAAAAGAATGCACAAGGAGGAGTACCTTCCTTTTTTGGGGGGGACCCATTGAAATGAATGGTTCCGCATATGGTCTGCAAAAAACAAACAAACAAACAAAAAACGGAACGGACCCGGAAAGAAAATACGTTTGTGTGCATTTCCCTAAGGGTTCTAGGAATTAGCGTGAGGCTGAGCAGAGGAGGAGCACAATATGAGATACACAAGAGGTGGGAGACTTGTCCATCAGCAGCCAGGGGAATACAGGAAAGGAGAACAGCTTTAAATATGTAAGCAATGCACGATGGGTGCTACCCACCCAAAAAGGAGCACATCAGTATGACCAAGAAGAGAATTATACACGTTCTGAAGGCCGGAATACCCCTTTAAATAAAAATACATACACATAGCTTACTTACGTTGTCATGCTTAAAAAAACACAACATCTTCAATTCTCGGAAGACCCTTTTACAAGAGACTAGATTCTGGAAGACGTTGGGCATCTTTTTGAGAGCGACTCTCTTTCCATCACGTGGATCTGTTACAGACCTAGAGAAAGGAAAATACGCATGAAATAAAATACAACAAAACAGTATAATTTGTCCAAATGCTGGTCCATTTCAGAGCAAATAAGACAGACATGTAGAATGCATTACAACCACATGCGAGGAAAACTGAACTTCTCTTTACCTTGTAATTTAACACAAACGTGTCCATCATTAATGTCCAATTGCTGACCGCATGACATGAATGACATCCTTGCCATTTTTTTGTAAACCATAGAAATGAATGGGTCTGTATGTGATTCGCTAAAAAAGTGGATCAGACACTGATCAAAACTACCGTTGTGTACTTTGTCAGAATTTTGCACCAAAAATATAGTACGATTGTGTCACACCTGGCCCCTTTGTGTTAAGCCTAAGGCCTCCTGCACATGACCGTTGTGTGCATCCGTGGCCGTTGTCCCGTTTAACTGTGTTTTTCTGCGGTCCGTGAAAATTCACGGATGCGCACAAGATAGTCATCCGCGTCCGTGATCAGTGTCCGTTTTTTCCTATCATTTCAATGGCAAACTTGACTTAGATTTTGAATTCATTTTTCATGTCCGTGGATCCTCCAAAAATCACGGAAGACCCACGGAAGAAAAAACGGGCACGGATCACGGTACAACGGAACCACGTTTTGCGGGACGTTAAAAAATACTGTCGTGTGCAGGAGGCCTAATGCAGACGACCGTGTAACACAGTCCGTGAGATACTGGACTAGCATTGCAGGAGCGCACGGCGTCATACAACCAATGTTATCGCTACAGTCTACAGGTTCTTTTGACACGGACCAATGTCATTATCTGTAACATTATCAGGAAAAAAAAAACGTTTCGATAAATGTATAATCTGAGAAGGTAAAATGTATCCAGAATCACCTGATTCAACGAAAAATCGTCGTTCTTGTGCAGCAGATCGTGTTGCATAAACAGGAATCTGCTGTGCTGGAAGAATAATTTTCTATAGGACAAGCAACTGCTGAATTGTTCACTTGTCCCTATACAGTGCAAGAAGTGATTGCTGCATGTAAAATAAGCTCTCATCCGCTGATGATCTATCGGACAGTGACCATGGGCGTCTGCCTCGTTCCCGATCATCTGTCAGATAATTGATCCGTGTAAAAAGACCCTAAATGAATAGACTAGGTGGGCACACTTGATGACATCACTCTCAGGTACCTGCCTGTCCACTCCGTACTAATGAGGTAGCATAGCCGACAAGACTGTTACCGGCAGCTAGGTGACTACAAATAAAAGTAAGGGGGCACATTTATTGAGACTGGTGTCTAAAACGCCCTATCGCTGAATCTCCAAAGTATTGAAGACGCGGCAGCCTCTACATAACTTCCGTGCATCCAGCGCCAGTTCTAAATGTAAGACATTTAGACAATTTTGTACTCCTAAATCAAGTGTAGAAAATGGCAAATGAGACTGGCTCCTTGCCCACAATTTTAGACCTGGCGTTAGTGGGGGGGGGGGGGGGGGGGCGGAGAAGATTGCCATCTGCGCCTGAAATATGCCCAATTTAGGTGTCATTAAGCTTTGTAAATGACCCCCAAGATTTTGTAATCTAGCTTGGTGCCTGTGTGTCAAGACTGGGCAATGGTAATGGCAAAAAACCTGCCATATATACACATGTGGGCACAAAACATCATGCCGCACTCCTCATATTCAAGGCTGAAACAGACATGACGCACATCGGTGCAGCAGCCGTACAGTTATGTCGGAAGCACTCTGATCGGTAGGTACAAGCAATCACTAGACATATTGTATGGCTCTGCTGGCATCACGATTCACGCATGTATACTGCACCAGCCTCTCCCAGGTTCAGGGCCAGCAGAGCAAAGACCTCAGCAATCTGCACACCCAGCCTCCAAGCAATCAACGTATGACACGACAACATTTTTTGCCTTGTAAAACAGCGACTTTAAAGCGATATATAACCTACCCCCACATTAAAGCTGAATATACACATAAAACAGCCGTCAGCCGCACACGTGCTTGGCCACTGGCCATCTGCCTCCGACGCGCAAGCATGGATCAAGAGCCTTCAAGCCATTTATATGAGGACATGAAACGTTTTTTTATTTAGCCCTTTATCTTCATAAGACGGAAGGACTGAGGACAAGTCGCATTATTCCCTCACTAAGCAGGACTACTGGACACCCGCAGACTCTACTAAAACTTTTCATTAAGAATGTGCCTATCAATCACCTAATGGTCATCTGCACAAACCGGCATGCATGTCAGACTAAGGCTGGTTTCACACAGAAAAGATGCGGGTGCGTTGCAGGAACATGCACGATTTTTCCCCGCGAGTGCAAAGCGTTTTAATGTGTTTTGCACGCGTGTGAAAAAAAAAAAAAAAAAATCGCTGTTTGGTACCCAGACCCGAACTTCTTCACAGAAGTTTGGGTTAGGTATTCTGTAGATTTTATTATTTTCCCTTATAACATTGTTAGAAGGGAAAATAATAGCATTCTTAATACAGAATGCTTAGTAAAATAGTGATGGAGGGGTTAAAAAATTAAAATAAAAATTTAACTCACCTTAATCCACTTGTTCGCGCAGCCCGGCTTCTCTTCCGTCTTCTACTTTGAGTAAAATTACCTGTGGTGACGTCACTTCGCTCATCACATGGTCCGTCACATGATCTTTTACCATGGTGATGGATCATGTGTTGGACCATGTAATAAGCGCAGTGACGTCACCACAGGTTCTTTTCCTCCTGGACAGCAAAGAAGAAGACAGAAGAGAAGCCGGGCAGCACGAATAAGTGGGTGAGGCGAGTTAAATTATAATTTTTTAATTTTATTTTTTACCCCTCCACCCTATTTTACTAAACATTCTGTATTAAGAATGCTATTATTTTCCCTTATAACCATGTTCTAAGGGAAAATAATAATGATCGGGTCCCCATCCCGATCATCTCCTAGCAACCATGCGTGAAAATCGCACTGCATCCGCACTTGCTTGTGATTTTCATGCAGCCCCATTCACTTCTATGGGGCCTGCGTTGCGTGAAAAACACACAATATAGAGCATGCTGCGATTTTCACACAACGCAACGCAAGTGATGTGTGAAAATCACTGCTCATGTGCACAGCCCCATAGAAATTAATGGGTCTGGATTCAGTGCGGGTGCAATGCGTTCACCTCACGCATTGCACCCGTGTGGAAAACTCACCTGTGTGAAAGGGGCCTAAAGCGATCGGGGAAGGACTCAAATAAATTCGTCGATTTGCTCAAAGTGGGAGACGACTGGCTGCTCAGTCAAACGGACACGTCAGCCACAAACAGCTGAAAGTTTTCAACCTGACGTGTCACATTTTTGGCAAACAGCCTGGCATCTGCCAACGAGAACCATCATTTACATTCATCCAAAATATACATTTCAGTTGACATTTCTCATACTCTTAAAATCACACAGTTAAAGGGTTTCTACCACCAGAAATACCGTTATGTAGCTGACTGACATTAGCGATGCACTAATGTCAACACTACATAACAGTGTGTTTTTGACATTTCTCCCTGCAGCAGTTTTAGTAAAATAAGCACTTTTATAATATGCTAATGAGCCTCTAGATGCTATGTTGGCGTAAAATCAGCACCTAGAGGCTCCGTCCACTCACCCTTTATCCCGCCCAGGTCCTCTGTTTTGCCCGCCCCTCTTGATTGATGTCACTGTTCGCTGCCGAAATCCCACGCCTGCGCCGTTCACTTCTGTATTCAGCGCAGGCGCAGTGAGTGAAGCAAGCTCTCCTGATGCCGGCTTCCTCACTGTGACGTAGTCGGCGCAGTGAGGATTCCGGCACCAGGAGCGCATCATTCACTCACTGCGCCTGCGCCGAATACAGAAGTGAACAGCGCAGGCGCAGGATTTCGGCAGCGATGCAGGAAACTGACATCAATCAAGAGGAGCGGGGCGGGCAGAACAGGGGACCTGGGCGGGATAAAGGGTGAGTGGACGGAGCCTCTAGGTGCTGATTTTACGCCCACATAGCATCTAGAGGCTCATTAGCATATTATAAAAGTGCTTATTTTTCTAAAACGGCTGCAGGGAGAATTGTCAAAAACATACTGTTATGTAGTGCTGACATTAGTGCATCGCTAATGTCAGTCAGCTACATAACGGTATTTCTGGTGGTAGAAGCCCTTTAACTGTGTGATTTTAAGAATATGAGTAATGCCAACTGAAATGTATATTTTTAACCATTTTTATACTGATGACGGAAAGTGAAACGGTGATGTGAACTCAGCCTAAGCTGTGAGAAGTCTTCAGCGCTCACAGAAGCGCCTGTGCCTTCTCAAACAGCTGATCACTAGGGGTCTCAGGTGTCGGACCCCCACCGATCAGATACTGATGACCGATCCGGAGGACAAGTGAACAGTATTAAAATCTTGGAAAACCCTTGGACTGAGAGCAATCCGATGTAACAGACTTAAAAAGCCATGTGGCTTCTTGGTTCTCCTACGTCAGGGGTCAGCAACTTTCAGCAATGCAGCTCTTGAGAAACTACAGTTCCCAGCAGACTCAATTCACTTCTGTGGGAGCTCTAGGAAGAGCAAAGAAAGTGGGCATGCTGGGAGTTGTAGATTCACAACAGCTGGAGTGCAGGTTAGCACAATATGTATTATAGGCACTAACAAATTTTGGACATTCATGAAGGTGGAGCTGAGGATACATTAACGGGGGTTCAGATGTGTATGCCAATTGTTTCAGAAAAAGTGAATAGATAGCGAACTTAATGCTTAAAGTGGTTCTCCACTTTTGTAATATTGATGACCTATCCTGAGGATGTCATCAATATCAGGTCCACTGCCAACACACCCGCTGATCAGCTGTTTGAAGAGAATGCAGTGCTTGTACGAGCGCTGTTTTCTCGTCACCCTTTACCTGCTCACCGTCCTAGCACCAAGAATTACAACTCTGCAAAACCATTCACGTCAATGGGACAGCTCCTTCCTATTCAAGTAAGGGTTGGTCCACCTTTTATTAAAGGGATGGCCTATCACTGCTCCCCCTGAAGTCAGTAAAGAGGTCCAATAAACAACCCCAGTTCATATGCTCTCTACGTGTCCCCCTCTATGCACTAGAAAAGAAAGCGGATCTGTACGATAGCCTCCTATTCGGGAGCACAGGAGTCCTTTTATTATATGTAAATGCAATACTACATACGCCCTGCACTGGTCACCGCAGGGGAAATGCCTGCTGGCTGCAGCTTCCACTGTCGCTGTTCGTGGATTGCCCAGGCTGCCGCTTTTAAAAGAGGGCTTTCTACGATTAAAGTATAGACGTACAGTGGGATGTCAAAACAGTATGCCACACAATATTTTTTTATTGTAAAGCGTTGTATGAAACAGTACCACAAAAACTGACATACCGCCCTATGGAGATCAAAACAGCGCTCTTTAGGTCTCAGTTGGGTGAATGTATGGATACTGTATATCCGGCATATAAACGTAGTGTGAACAGAGTGTAAACAGTCAAACAAGTCAAAAAGACGAGGAAATGAAGTAGAAAAAGACAAATAAATCAATTCATATACATTTCTAGTAATTCTTTATTGGGAACTGAACAAAGTTCAGCTATAGTTCGTGCAAGGCTCTACGGCTGAACAAACCCACAGTCCTGTAAAAATCCTGAATATTGTGTGCCAGTCAGTAACTTTACAGCACTAACCATAAAGTAGCAATAACTGCAGGGCAGTCACTGACACGAAGACGTAAAGTCAGTGTACATTCAATACACTTAACGGGAATCTCATCAGGAGCAGCGCTAATAATCCAATTGTAATAACATGCAGGCTTATTTCTAAATCAGGGCACAGAAGTAAGAGTTTTAAAGTTTATTCAAATTTGTTTTATTTTATTCAAATTTGTATTTATTATTTTTCAATTATCATTCAATATTATGCAAATATTCAAAATGCGCACCAAGGGCGTCCCACTACCCATATGCACAAAAGATCCCCTCCTTCAGCCTCTCAGCCCTACCCTCTGAATGTTGATTGACATGGTAAAGAATTAGATAGGGCTGGGCAAGATGCCCTGTCTTCTTGCGCAAATGACCATGTGACTACACATCAGCGCATGCGCAGTACAGCCCGGAGTCTCTGCTGGGAGAAAACAAGCCCACTCCGCATCCCCCGAACAGTAATCACACTGCACTTGTGCAAGAAGACAGGGCCAGGCAAGCTGACATACAGTCATGTGAAAAAATTAGGACACCCTTTGAAAGCATGTGGTTTTTTGTAACATTTTTAATAAAAGGTTATTTCATCTCCGTTTCAACAATACAGAGAGATTAAAGTAATCCAACTAAACAAAGAAAACTGAAGAAAAGTCTTTTCAAGATCTTCTGTAAATGTCATTCTACAAAAATGCCTATTCTAACTGAGGAAAAAGATAGGACACCCTCACATGTATTCCCTCTTAAATTGGCTCAGATCTCACACAGGTATATCACACCAGGTGCACATAATTAGTAGATCGTTACTCTGCATGTTGAATGAGGCTTGCCCTATTTAAACCTCAGACATTTAGTTTGGTGTGCTCCTGACTGTTGAAGTGAGAGTGAGCACCATGGTGAGAGCAAAAGAGCTGTCAGAGGACTTCAGAAAAAAGATTGTAGCAGCCTATGAGTCTGGGAAGGGATTTAAAAAGATCTCAAAAGATTTTGAAATCAGCCATTCCACTGTCCGGAAGATAGTCTACAAGTGGAGGGCTTTCAAAACAACTGCCAACATGCCCAGGACTGGTCGCCCCAGCAAGTTCACCCCAAGAGCAGACCGCAAGATGCTAAAAGAGGTCTCCAAAAACCCTAAAGTGTCATCTCGAGAACTACAGCAGGCTCTGGCTACTGTTGATGTAGAAGTACATGCCTCTACAATCAGAAAGAGACTGTACAAGTTTAACTTGCATGGGAGGTGTGCAAGGAGGAAACCTTTGCTTTCCAAGAGAAACATCGAGGCCAGACTGACATTTGCCAGAGATAAAGTTGACAAAGACCAGGACTTCTGGAATAATGTTCTTTGGACAGATGAGTCCAAAATTGAATTATTTGGACACAACAGCAGAGGACATGTTTGGCGTAAACCAAACACAGCATTCCAAGAAAAGAACCTCATACCAACTGTGAAGCATGGAGGTGGAAGTGTCATGGTTTGGGGCTGCTTTGCTGCAGCAGGACCTGGTCAGCTCACCATCATAGAATCCACGATGAATTCTACTGTGTATCAGAAGGTGCTTGAAGAACATGTGAGACCATCAGTTAGAAAATTAAAGCTGAAGCGGAACTGGACCATGCAACATGACAATGACCCAAAACATACTAGTAAATCAACCAAAGATTGGCTGAAAAAGAAGAAATGGAGAGTCCTGGAATGGCCAAGTCAAAGTCCAGATTTGAATCCCATTGAGATGCTGTGGGGTGACTTGAAAAGGGCTGTACGTGCAAGAAACCCCTCAAACATCTCACAGCTGAAAAAGTTCTGCATTGAGGAGTGGGGTAAAATTTCCTCAGACCGATGTCGAAGACTGGTAGATGGCTACAAGAACCGTCTCACTGCAGTTATTTCAGCCAAAGGAGGTAACACTCGCTATTAGGGGCAAGGGTGTCCTATCTTTTTCCTCAGTTAGAATAGGCATTTTTGTAGAATGACATTTACAGAAGATCTTGAAAAGACTTTTCTTCAGTTTTCTTTGTTTAGTTGGATTACTTTAATCTCTCTGTATTGTTGAAACGGAGATGAAATAACCTTTTATTAAAAATGTTACAAAAAACCACATGCTTTCAAAGGGTGTCCTAATTTTTTCACATGACTGTATCTAATCTCGGTTTAGAGGGAGGGGAGCCTTCATGCACGTAGGGTAGGAGGGAACGCCCTCAGTGCATGGAACTACTAATTCACATAAGTTTGAAACTCTTATTTCTAGACAACGGAGGTGCCAATTAAGAAATACAAGGCAGCGTCTTCTTCAGGTGAGCTTAGCCTATATACTATACTGGTTTATTAGCTTTGCTCCGGAAGACAGACCTCCCCTCACAGGAGAGGAAGCTATTTACAGGGACTGATCTAATTATTGGCTAGTCAGTTCCAACATAGAGACCTCATCATAGTAACTGCAAATCGCAAGATGCCAATGTGGAAGCAACCACAAGCCAAGACTTGTTGAAGATTTGTCTCTTATTACCATAGACTCTAAGGCCTCTTGCACAGGCCATCAATATTCTACTCCTAGAAAACCTCTTTAATAAAATATTTCATATTTTAATTTTAAATCCGGACTTGGAGTCTGTACATTTCGACAGACTCCACAGGCCTGTTTCTAACTGCTTCTTGTATCAACATGGGTGAACAGCACCAAATGCTCATGGGTTACGAGAATTTGCACCAAACTACCCCCCCAAGTACTTCAGCGTTCCTAATGTAAAAGTCACCAGGCGCCCCAGAAGTCATTGGGTTCAATAAATCCATATCTGCCCTACAAACAACTAAACTGCGGATGAAAAGTTATACTATAATTATAGGCAAACATTTGAAAAATGCTGCCATTCTGCCTCTCCCCCCTCCTTCATACCCATTGGCATGTACTTGGAAGAAATACCCACTCATCACTGTGTTTATTCTTCCCTAACTTGCGTCTCGTTGAACAAACACGAGAGGTGCCCTGGAGATGATCTCCGGTGTCTCGAGGCCGAACTCACAAACCACTAAGACACTTCAAACGGTTTCTTTCTGAGCCAGTGCTTACTGACGCATGCCTGCTGGGGAAGGGTCGCCCTCGCGTTCAGCTCTGTGGGCTGAAGACAAACCTGGGATAACTTCATACAGAACAAACAGGCAGCGCTTGAACCAGGCACTTTTTACCATTGGAAATAAAAATTCTGAAGCCGCTTAAACAATGCAAATATAGAGCAGAACTTTGTCAGCGCTAAATCTCAAGGGCCTGTACTAAATCCAGTCTCCAACTGACCTGGAAAAGTCCCAAAAAGCTAGGTAGTAAAAGAGGACAAAAAAAGGACTGCACAATCATCTGTCCAAAGGCACTAAGTTATTATTATCTTTATCAAGGGGTATTTCAGGACCTACCTTCAAGATAAGTCATCAAGATCAGTTTGGTGAGGGTCCAACTCCCAGCACCCAATCAGCCATTTCAGGCAACCAAGTCTGGCACCGAAAACTATACAGTGGACAGAAGGCTCCAGAGCTGTACCCTGGCACAACCACTACACAGTGGATGGAGCCTTCTGCTTCCAGCTTCATCCACTGGGTTATTTCCAGAGCCTGAATTAGTTGATTGGTGGGAGCGCTGGGTGTTGGACCCAGGGGAGTAGCTATAGGCGGTTCAGAGGTTGCAGTCTCTACCGGGCCCAGGAGCCTGAAGGGGCCCAAAGACCTTTGTGCTGCATAAGAAGATATCAGTATTATAGAAGGTGCATGCTGGTCAAGTTACACCCCTGGCTGGAGGGAAGGGGTTAGGTCAAGAATTTGCAGCAGTTTCAATTTTTGCCTCAGGCAGCATGGAGGCAATGTACTTCCTTGCCCCTGGCCACAAAGCACGGAGGGAAGGGGTGCCCAAGCTGAACTCTTGCACCAAGGCCCTTAAGCCTTTAACTACGCCCCTGGTTGGACCCTCACCAATCTGATATTGATGACCAATCCAGAATATAAGCCATCAATATCCAAGTCCTGAAAAATCTCTTTAAATCCTTCTGGCAGTAACTTATCTCCTCCCAGGATCGAGCATAATGAAATCCAGCATGCCCATCCAGTCTCCTACCCTTCCCCTAAAATCTCCCATCTGGGGAGAGTTGGGACACTCCCATACACTTAAGATGGGCCAACATTCATCTAATTTGGTTGACCACCTTTGGCAGTAGCTAAAATCTATAATAATTTGTCTATCCTTAGCCTATGGGCAGTTTCAGGCTACGTTACCACTTTGTTCTCCCTTCTGTTCAGGTTATACGCCGGGAAATTTACCACAAAACGAGTCCAAAACGCATAATGGGCCATAGTTTGCCAAAAGAATGTCATCTTGGCATATATTTGATCATTTTCTCTCCAAACAGTACATTTTCAGTACAAAAGGTTATGCCAAAAACCCAAATGTTCCAATGGGAAACCATGGGCAACAAATGTCAGAGATGTAATATCCGTGTACACAAGTGTGTACAGTACTTAATTTTCAGTAGGGTGTGCCCAGGGGCAGACTGTCCATAGACCATACAGGGAAGTCCCCCGGTGGGCCGATGCCCCAGGGGGCCACTCAAGCCCTGCTCATCATCGTCAGCTGGATACATAATGATCTCATGCTGCCGGACACCCCTACCGCCGGACACCCCTACAGAGTTTCTGCTGCTCCATTCAAACATGAGAAACACTGGTTCTAGGGATGAGGAAGCGATATGTCACACGTCCTTTCTGCAACAGAGGATTTCAATTTTGCATAATTTAATTACAGATTTCAATGTAAAAATGTCACTTGTACGCTATATTCATATTGGGCCCAGCATATAGCAAAAGGGTGTGCTTTTGTCATACATCTGTGTGTTATGTGTCATCATATTTTCTATTTCACTGTATTTAAAGGTTTAGTTGAAACATGGTGTGAACAGAGTCTACAGGTCATGGGGAACCTATAAAAGCATCACACTTTTAAGCCATAAGCAGCATTCCTACAGAATTCACACTTACAAGTAGATAAGCAGGCTATTCCAAGAATGGCCGTGTCTGTCCCGCCGACTGTATGGTGACTCGTTTCACGTGGCTGTGTGACAATTATTTTTTGCCTTGCTATCAATCCTGGCAGTCAACACACCCAACATATGGAGTCTTCAGAAGTTTTATAAGTGCAGATCTGAGATAAAAATGTGGAATTCCTGACATTTACCACTTAAATTACACAACGATAAGAAAACTAGACACACCAAAATAGTCAAATCAGAGGAAGTGGTGCAGAGGGCAAGGGGGAGTGGGTCTTCCGAATAACCTGTGCATGTGTCATCTACAGTCTGAGGGTATGTCCACATGTGACTAAATGCTTGGGAAATCTGCCGCAGAAAAAAACAAAAAAAAGAGAAAGAATAAAATGTTTTTTTGTTGCGTAGTTCTTTGCAAAAATGCTGCTGATTGCAAAGGGTGATGTTCGCAATGAAAATTCACAGAAATTTTTTACATATTTCATAGTTAAATTCTGTACAACAGGTCACTTTCTGCTGCAGATTTTTTTTCAGCACCATATCAATAAGAATTGCTTTAAAAAAAAAATATATAAAAAAAAAAAAAAAAAAAAAAAAGTAATTTGCTGCAGATTTTCTGGCTAAAAATCTGCGATGGCAAGTCTGCAGGATTTCAGTCACATGTGGATATACCGTAAGGGTACAGGCACAGGACAGTGTAGTTTATGCGGGTTTCTGTGCAGTTTTTGTACCAAAATCCACGTATTACTTGCAGATTGGCCTCAGATCTTACTCATTCAATTGCAAAGGGTGAAACTAGACTGAAAACACGCACAATTGGTACCATGCAAATGAGCACAAGTATCATAGCAGAAAATCTGTGCGCAATACCGCACTGTGTGCATATACTCTTAAAGAGAAAAAAATAAATAAAGTCATATACGCAGCCCTTCTTAATACATATCTTCAACTAATGGAGTTTTCAGAGGCGGACTGGGAACCTTAAAGCGGCCCTAGGGCAAAATAAAAAAATAAAATAATTGTAGGCGAGTCAAAATTGACAGAAGGTAAGCAACACAAATAGGCAGGGCCAGCAATACCATAGTGGAGCACAAAATACCGCCCCAGCAGAACCAAATACCACAGTTCAGCACAAAATACTGCCACCCCCCGCTGCAGTATTCAACTGTGAGGACAGTGATACAACTGAATTCAAAAGGGCACCTGCTGCCACCAACGAGGTGCATAAATACATGATACCCCTAGCATTAATTAATGCTAAGAGTATCTAATCATTATGTACCCGGCTGGCAGCTGTGTGGCCTCCTGGGCACCAGTCCACCAGGAAATTTCCCGGTAGGTTCTATTCCCCTAGGACAGGCATGCTCAACCTGCGGCCCTCCAGCTGTTGAAAAACTACAAGTCCCACGATGCCCTTCTGTAGGATGATAGCTGTAGGCTGTTAGGGAATGATGGGAGTTGTAGTTTTGCAACAGCTGGAGGGCCACAAGTTGAGCATGCCTGCCCTAGGAATCTTTACAAAGCACATAAAACAGACAGAAAATGACAAAGCCCAAAACGTCTTCACGTAGTCTACGCAATAGAACTGCTGAAAATCTCAATGAGCCAAAGTTATATGGAAGAAACATAATATGGGTTTAAAAGTCAGGCGAAAATTGCCTTATTTTAGAATATTTAATCAACCAAGTATTGTTATCCCCCGTGTAACACTGTGCGAGTCTCCGAGAGCACCAGTTGTGTTGCTGCAGCTGAGCCCATTTTATCACAAGCATGTAATTATACAACCAAAAAAGAAACACAAAGAACGCAAAAGAAGCAGCCACATAAAGGCTTGGTGCGGGAAGGACGGAACAATGGCTGCTGATAGAATACAAGCCGAACGCGCTGATGTATTCCCAGCAACACAACTACTGCACAAACCATCCGAAGGTGGATTTACAGGTGGTAGCTGGTAGTGAATATGATCTGAATATTTTATTCTTCTAAAGCATACATGAGTGTATAAGTCATACTAACATTACTTTCTTTCTTTTCCTCCTGACGTGTTTGTGTTACTTATTTACTTGCCTTAAAGAAGACATGTCACCTCCCCTGATACAAAACAAAGCACAATGCAATAGCACGCTGCAAACATTAAAGAGGACCTTTCACCAGAATAAAACTTCTAAACTAACTATACAGACATTGAGAGCGGCGCCCAGGGATCCCCCTGCACTTACTGTTATACCTGGGCGCCGCTCCGTTCTCCCGTTATAGACTCCGGTATCTTCATAGTTAGGCTCCACCCAGGGGAACCTGCTGGCGTCTCATTCTCCCATGCTGTAGCGCTGGCCAATCACAGCGCTCAGCTCATAGCCTGAGAGGCTTTTTTCTCTCTCAGGCTATGAGCTGAGCGCTGCGATTGGCCAGCGCTACAGCATGGGAGAATCAGACGACGGCAGGTTCCCCTGGGTGGAGCCTGACTATGAAGATACCGGAGGCTATACCGGGAGAACGGAGCGGCGCCCAGGTATAACAGTAAGTGCAGGGGGACCCCTGGGTGCCGCTCTACACGTCTGTATAGTTTGTTTAGAAGTTTTATTCTGGTGAAAGGTCCTCTTTAAATATATGGATTATAAATGTTGCTAATGCTATATTCACTACAATAATGAATATAAAGCACTTACCCAATATATTTTGATCTAGATCATTTGTGCCCTCCCAGCACAGCAAGGTGACCTCTTTTAGATGGGACCCTACTCTATAATGACTCCTCTCTTGTGCCAACAGGCCTCAAATGAATTCTCCTGGCTGTTTTTAATGAGTGGGGCATATAGCTGGAAGCCACTTTCCCTGAATTCATGTCAGGCCTGTTGGCACAAGGAGAAGTCAGCCTAGAGCAGGGTCACATATAAAGAGGTCACCTTGCCGTGGTGGAAGGGTACAAATGATTTTGATCAAAATCTATTTGACAAGTACCTCATATTCATTTATACAGTGAATATAGAATTAGTAAAATTTACACTATATATTCAGCGCTTGCACAGTGATGGCAAAGTGACCCTGGGTATTTATTACAGTTATATTTGTATTCTCAATGTAATAATCTGTCTGGAGCATCTTCTCTCATAACTCTGTACTGTAACGCTCCTCTGTTATTTCTCACAGAAATTTATTTATTAAAGGGGTTGTCCCAACCTAAAATGTATGGCATATCAATAGAATATGCTATAAATGTCCAATAGATGCTGGTCCACAATTTCTGGAACCAACAAAGCCCTGTTGTGAATGGAGAACACAGCGCACATGGCCACCCCTCCATTCTCTGCTTTGGAAAATTGGTAAGATATCACGTGGCTTGCTCTCCATTTTGGGGACCTATTCAAGAGATAGGAGCAGGTGCTAGAGGTAGGACACGCACCTATTTGTCATTTATGGTAGATCCTATCGACATGCCATAAAAGGTCCAGATAGAAATTTATTAAAGAAGCTTTCCTATGAGGAGTAACATAGGAACAGCACAACATTGAGTTATAGGAAAAGATGTTCCAGAATTGTTATTTCATGGGAAACAGGAACGCTTTAGAATAGCAGATCTATCAGATGACCTGATGGGCCCTATTAAAATGTTTATTTTCTCTCACTGTGAAACTAAAACCCTGGACCAGGTGAATGTAAGCATGTTTCCTACCACTCCTTGGCCACTATGTCAGCTCACTTTACAGGAATAGTGAAAAAAACTAAACGTCTCATCCATCAATTTCCCAAGTGTACGATGGAGGGTATCATGACTTGGCGTTTTGCACAAGATCAAATTTAGTGTCTGTTATTATAGGTCATTGTGAGGATCTTCACAATGGTGGTAAGGGTTGCAGTAGCATCCGCTGGGTTGTTTGAAAGCTGCAGGAACAAAAGTGCCCCAGGAATGATGATCCTGAAGTGCCAGCTTCTCACAGATGGAGGGCACATTTGTACATACCTTACTGTCACCCTTTTAGGGCATACACCTGTGGGGGAACCTTGGGTTGTGGCACAGGCAGAAGCAGAGTACAGACAGGAGAAGGATGGGCAATCGTCCTTGAGCTTTATGGGGCTTTCTAGCTGGGCGAGTCAGGGAACAGATCAAGGAGCCTATTACCTCACATAGGCTGGAAAAAAAGAAGACAGGTCCATCAAGTTCAACTTTTCTCAGATCAATTATATAAAATTAATTGCTAGACTAATTATAACCCGCAATACTGTTTGCTATTAGATCAGGCTCCAGTACTTTTTATTAAATGCTGACATTACTACCTGTTGAGGTAGGGCATTTCATAGTGTGAATACTGTAACTGTAAAGAACCCTTTCCTGTATTGATGTATATTTCTCCTTTTCTTTTCAACTGAACTCAAAACGCCAGATGGACCTCATTGACCATAATGCAATCGGTTGGGTTTACTTGACAAAAGTCCTGCAGGCAGAACTTTTTTGGGCTCATATTTTTGACAGAATCTGCGACCGAGGCCCGAATGGAGTCTCTGACACAGACGTGAACTTCCGCTGTGTCACCTCACGCATCAGTGGTTCTGGACTGCACCTGCCGAACGGCCAGCGCTGTCGTTTGACTACTGAAAAACCAAACATCAGCATCAGAAAACAGAATGCAAATGACAAGTCAAACAGAGAAAAGCACACAAGCTACAAAAAGCAGGAAGGTTACAAAGCTGGTGACCTAAGGCCCACAGATCTGGCACTTTATCTGCTTGCTCCCAGGTGTCTTACCCACACTGCGCACACTAAGAGAAAGCGCTTTTTCCTATAGTGTGCAAGCACGGCCACTACTGCTGGATTGCAGGGTATGTTACTCAACTGCAACTCTGTTCCCAAAGCTGTACCTTTCTACATCTGTTCTATCCTCTCCGACGAACTTCCCCATGCTCTACAGCAGTGTTTCCCAACCAGTGTGCCTCCAGCTATTGCAAAACTACAACTCCCAGCATGCTTTGACAGCCTTTGGCAGTACAGGCATGCTGGGAGTTGTAGTTTTGCAACAGCTGGAGGCACACTGGTTGGGAAACACTGCTCTACAGGAAGCCAATAAAGGGCCACTCAGTTTTGGTAAAACTTTTGACACCTGAGGTGTGCACTTCTGTCTCTTCATTCTAATGATCAGTGAGGGTCTCCTTGCTCAGACCACCACTGATCAAAACTTTTCATCTGTTTCTGACATATCAAAATTCACAGACCCTTTATTCTACGGTTATTATCCTTACTCATCATAATTTATACACCAGTCTGCAAGATTTCTTCCATGCTGCATCTATAATCTGGAATGGTTGCCTATTACAATCGGAGCTACTGCTAACATTTACAGTTTTAAAAGGACTCCAAATCGCAGTGCAGTAAGGACCGCACTTATGTTAGACCCGTTTCCAATTTATTTTTATTTTTTTAAAGGGGTTGTCCGGGTTCAAAGCTGAACCCCGACATACCTCCATTTTCACCCAGGCAGCCTCCCTGACTTGAGCATCGGAGCAGTTCATGCTCCGATGCTTTCTTTTGCCGTGCGCTAAATTGCGCAGGGCAAAAGGCATTTTCAGGAGTTCCAGTGACGATCCGGGCTCTCCATGGGGCTGCCAGGAAGCCCGATGGCGGGCTTTAGCGATGCCCTAGCCAGTAATACGGCTAGGGCAGCACTAAAGTACGCCCATCACAGCTGGTGACGTCACCAAACACACTGCTGGGCGGAAGCTTCCGCCCGGCAGTGTGTTATCGTAAATAAAAAAGCACGAGGAGATGCTCTGATGCTAACATCAGGGGGGGCTGCCTGGATGAAAATCTGGATGGGTCCGGGTTCAGCTCTGAACCCGGCCAACCCCTTTAATCCTCCTGAAGATTAATACCACTATTTGCGTTGGCACATATTGTAGGTTGAAATACTGGCACTGGTTTTACTGCTAATGGTCTTTTACTTTCTTTTACAGTATTTGATATTTTGCATGTTCACTGCTTAGGGTACATTCACACCAGCGTTAAAGTTTTCCAGTATTGAGTTCTGTCCCAGGGGCTCAATACCGGGAAAAAAACGCTTCAGTTTTATCCTAATGCATTCTGAATGGAAAGCATTCCGTTCAGTATGCATCAGGATATCTTCAGTTCAGTCCCTCTTACAGTATTAGGCCGTAAAGGTTTGGACAAAGCTGTAACCAACAATTCTGTGGAAGCGGGAGCCTACTTTAAAGATGTCATTGAGGAGATTAGAAATTTTCCAGCCAGTTCTTTGACAGCTGATGCTGTCAGGTGCAGCCATATTCTTTTCTAAGGTTTAAGTGCCATGTGTCACCATGTTATTAACCTCCTGTCATCTCTGTAAAGCTGCAGATACTTTCATCTATTGAAATATCCACATCCACAAAAGCCAGCAACCTTCTTTAAAAGGAAATGTAATCATTAGAAAATTACATAATTTACATTTGGTTTGCAATGCAAACATTTTGGCGATTTCTTGATTTTATTTTTGTGGCTATTCACATTGTCAAGCTTTGCTGTATATACTGAGAAAGAATGAGCAAAGTCATCTCAAAAATATTTAGAGATTGGATTAAGTAAAGGGAATGTATTACTTCAAGATATGGTGAAACATATTCCTTTTTCTAATCAGTTTTTCTTTTCTGACTGTAAATTTTTTAAAATTTCCCCTTCTGTACATGGGGGAAGCCATTTTGCCTGGGCAGCTTTTAACAATTAGACATATGATTTACAGCAGCCACATGGACATGGGCCACAAGAGACAGGTATGTATGTATGTATGTATGTATGTATATCACCTTTTCTAGTAATCTTGCATGTGATAATGAGATACTGCTGACAAGTGAACAGGAAGTGGTCAATGTGAAAACTGCTAAATTTTAGGACTTTCAGAGGAGGCCATCGTGGAAGAGCTGGGAGGGCACCATACACATTGGATGGTTGTCCAAACCTGCTAAAGATGGTGGGTTTTGACGACTTATTGTAGATCTAATGTGCTTGGCCAGCTTTTCACTATAAACTATACACACACACACACACACACACACACACACACACCCATCTCCCTGTCACTCCCTGGGCTCTGAGAAAAAGAGGGGTTGTGATCTATGACCAATATCTGTCAATTAAGGCCCATTCATTGCAGAAGCCATAAAGCACATATAAGGGGGTGGACTGGCCATAGGAAAATTTCCTAGTGGGCCGATGCCCAGGGAGCCACACAAGTCCTTCGTATGGCCACCAGCCAGGTACATAAAGATCGGATACTCTCAGCAGTAATCCATGTAGGAGCATCAGGCACTTATGTGCACGGGCAACAGCCACAGGTGCCCTCCTAAATTCCACTGTATCACGATTCTCAGGACGATGATACAGTTTCATACTAAGGCAGTGTTTTGTTCTGCATTGTGGTATTTGGTTCTGCAGGGGCAGTGTTTTGTTCTGCGCTATGGTATTAATATATAGTGTAGGCTCACACCTACTTCTGTTGTCCCGGCCTACATGTTTTGGCCCCGCCTACTTGTGTTGACCCAATTTCCATCAATTTGGACCTGTCTACAACATGGGGCTACTTTTAGGTTTTTCCACTTTAAGTTCCCAGTCTGCCCCTGGTACACATACCCTGCTGTACAGATTTTACAGGAAGGAAGACTGTATTTCCAATATGGCCACCCCAGGGAAGGTTCTATTAGATAAATAATAATGGTTACAACTTAAAGGACCAAACAAACGTCTAAACATAAAAGGGTTGCCCAGCCTCCTAAGCCTTTTTGACTGAATTAACGAGCCAAGCCTGCAAAGGAATGCACACTTACCTGCTCCCCGCAGGCAGCCCAGTTCTAGCTACCTCGGTTCCCGCTAGTAAAGTTAAGGTGGACTGCGTCATCCGTGCGGCTACAGCATGTCACTTGGTCATGTACTGCTTGGGGGAAATGTCTCTGCTGCAGCCAGTCATTGGCTGCAACAGCACACGTGACCCCGTCCACAGGGATTGACAAGTGGGGCGGGGGACCAAAGGAGCCACAACAAAGCGGCAGTGGGCAGGTAGGTATACGTTCCTCCACATCCCTGGTGAGATGGGGTCAGCTAAAAAGGGCATAGAAAGCTTCACAAGCCCTTTAACTTCAATTAATGAAGCTAAAATTAAATATATGACACATTCCCTTTTTAATGTTATTTTCAGGGAGATATTACTAGATGAATCTACCATCTGACGAGCAGTAGTTGTGCTTGTGTCGTAAAACAAGAACTACCACTAAATGTTGGATGAAGATAAAAGGCGGCCTGGGAGCACCTGGCAGACTCCCAACATCCGGGAAGGCAGCAATTTCTGCTGCTCGTCATCTTATCGGACCCGGAGTGACAAGGTGGTATAGAAGGAAAGTTCATCTAGTTTTACCAACCTAGGATCCATTTCTTAATTAATGCAAAAGGTCAGTCAAGCCTGTAGCTGGTAACAATCTAGCGCTAATGAATGTGAATGGGAGTAGAGTAATTTCATGCCATGTTGAGCCTACTCTCATTTAAGCGGGGGAAGCAGCTGCTACAAGTTCTGCAGACACAGCGGCAGCATCACCAGTGACAAGAAGTTCTTGGAGATGTTACAATGGAAGCACTGGGGCTTCCAATTCTGCAGGATATCGCCCATCAGAAACAATTACAAATTTCTCAAATTGCTTCGTAAAGCTGCACTCTCTGAAACCATGAAAAAGGAAAAGAAGGGCTGCAGCAGAGAAGGCTGCCACCTACACAGCCAGGCAATTTGGAAACCGTACACTTGGATCGAGAGAGGATGCTGCGGACCATCTGTAAGATATATAGCAGGATGGCGAAGATAGATCAGTTCTGTCAGTTTTCTGGCATAAATACATCGAAGAATCTGGTATTCAGACCAAACGCCATATTTATGAACCCCCTGCCACTTTACGTTTATATTTTTTGTTTTTTAAATCGAGTCAGAATAAAGAATGAAAATGGTGTAAATTCACAAAGAATGTCACCATGCAATGGAGATGCCACATAAGCAATAAGGAGTAAGACTTCCTTGGCCTTCCAGCGGCTTCTTTCTGCCAAAGGCCTTTTCAAATACAACGGTGATGCGGACTGGTAAAGAGCATCACACAATGCTCCTCCCGCATGTCCTTTCCAGCTGGATGCCCAGAATAGCATGCGCTCTCCATAAGTCTGGTGCTGAGAGCGGCATAGCACTAACTCATCATAAGAGTAAATGGCCTGTTTTAGTGACGAAACGGGTTGCTCCTGCATTTTCTTTGCCTCTCCTCCATCATAACAGCAGGATCATAAAATGTATCATAGTCCCAGTCTACTGGCTGTGAGGTATGGACTTAAAGGGGTTGTCTCACTTCAGCCAATGGCATTTATCATGTAGAGGAAGTTAATGCAAGGCACTTTCTAATGTATTGCGATTGTCCATATTGCCTCCTTTGCTGGCTTCATTCACTTTTCCATGACATTATACACTGCTCGTTTCCATGGTTATGACCACCCTGCAATTCATCAGCTGTGGTCGTGCTTGCACTCTATAAAGAAAACGCGCTGGCCTCCCTGGTGGCCGGGACCGTGGGAGTATGCACAGGCCTGTGCTTTTCCCTATAGGGTGTAAGCATAGCCAACGCTGCTGGATTGCAGAGTGGTCGTAACCATGGATTCAGAAGCATTTGTTTTATCAGGCTCCCGGTCTGTTACCAGGAACGGATCTCCCCCGGTCCGCATTTCGTGGACATAATCTACTTTTTTGTGGAACTGTTATACAGATGTGGAAAGCACACGGATCATCCATATGTCCATACTGCATAAAGATAGACAATGGGGAGATTCATCTACCAAGCCAATTTTTCCTTAACACCATTTTATTTTTATTTATTTTTTTTAAATGTGCCCCTATATCCGCAAAATGCAAAGAAAACAACGGATCAGGTCACGTGCATGAGGCCTTCCCTAAAGACTCGGCTGCCACAAGACAGCTGAGAGGAGAACAAAGTAGCCTAAAACTATATGGAACAGTGGCCTTCAACCTGTGGCACTACAGATGCTAGGTTGGTTGGGAGGGCACGTTGGGAGTTGTAGTCTAAAAAGCGACTTTTACAGGCAGAATTAAGCACGGATTTCGCGCCAAAACACAGCCAGGAAACAGTCTCCCATTGTTTTCAACGGAGGCCGCAGTTTATGCCTACGACCAGAAATGTCTTTCCTTGGCATTGGTGCTGCCATAAACTGCAGCATGACCTCCCTTTGAAAACAATGGGCAGCGGTTTCCGCGATATTTTTAAGTGCAGAATCCGCACCAAATTCTACATGCATATGACCCTGTGAGAACAGTCCCTAACAATTGCAACGCCATGAGCTGGAAAACGGTGCCCTATTCTGATCATTGCCTTTCTAGTGACACGCACAGAGGGGGTCATTTACTAACCAGAAATACGCTTATATTAGGTGTCATTTCTGGTGCAGATTTCAAGATAGCAAGGAAGCGTTGTTACATTTAGAAGGGGCGCTGGATCTGCCGAAGTTATACAGAGGCTGACAACTCTTCAGATCCACCGCCAGCTATAGGGGATATTAATAAATGACCCCCAAAGTACCTTGTTGGAACCATCACTGGTTGATGGTGGTTTGCTAACCTGACTGTCCATCAAGAACCCTGGAAACAGAATGCAGGGGCTTCACAAGGCGGCCTGCAGGGAAGTGACCTCAGCCTCACACGAGGCCTGCTAATAACCACATTAGTAAATGTGATCTGTTAATTGTATCCAGCGAGCGTGATAAAATATTCATGAGATTATTGAATGTGACGGCCGAATTCTGGGCTTCTCATCTCAACACACGTCACATTAGCCTTCTTATTTGTAATCCTAAAAATCCCAAAGTCGAACCCCTTGTGTCTGCGCTCAGATCCGGAATATAATGGGTCATCTGCAATCCCACAATAAATCTGCACGGAGCAGCACAAACACTTGATATTATTTTTATCTGAAATTAACCTATTGTTTAAATCACGTTTTGATGTTTAACATTTTTAAAGAACTTTTGATAGTAATTTTTTTTTCCATGTTAATATCTGTATTTAAACAGAAAATCCTGCTGTTTTCTCACTGGCCACTAAGCCCAATATTTGCCGCCACTTCTTGGTCTGTACAGATCACTTTACTGCTGTTATGTGCTTATCTGTGATTCTAATCCTGCCTGTAAGATATCACCTCTGTGTATAGACAAGTCAGGATCCACCATTCACAATAGGCGATTGTCAGAACTTATCTACTCTTTCCTTGTACAATGACCTCTGCACAGGTCACAGAGCATGCCCAGAAAACTCTCCCATAGATGTCAATGAGGTCCCCTCCTGACCATTGGGACCATGGGGCTGCTGTAAAGCAATTCTTTAAAAAGAGGACCCGTCACCTCTCCTGACATGCCTATTTTAATAGCTTCATGCATTTCCCAGATACTAACAATTCTGGAGCATCTATTCTTATGGCTCTGTGTTGTGCCATTCCTTTATAATTCCTACTAGAAGTTATGACTGAATTGCTATTACCTTCCCTCTGTACCCTTACTGAAGGCTAACAAGTTGGGGGGGAATTCATTCATAAGCATAACTTCATTGCTATTAGCCTTCAGTAAGGGTACAGATGGGGGGGTAACTCGTTTTGGGGAGGGGGGGGTAACTCGTTTTGGGGAGGGGGGGGGTAACTCGTTTTGGGGAGGGGGGGGGGGTAATAAGGGAATGGTGCAACATAGAGCCATAAGAATAGCTGCTCCAGAATTGTTATTGCATGGGGAATGCATGAAGCTAGTAAAACAGGAATGTCAGGACCAGTGACAGGTCCTCTTTAAAGGCAACCTGTCACCATGAAAATGCAATGTAAGGCTACTTTCACACTAGCGTTCTGCTGTCCGCTCGTGAGCTCCGTTTGAAGGAGCTCACGAGCGGAGCAGAACGCTTCCGTCCAGCCCTGATGCAGTCTGAATGGATGCGGATCCGCTCAGACTGCATCAGTCTGGCGGCGTTCAGCCTCCGCTCCGCTCGCCTCCGCACGGCCAGGCGGACAGCTGAACGCTGCTTGCAGTGTTCAGCTGTCCGCCTGGCCGTGCGGATCCGTCCAGACTTACAATGTAAGTCAATAGGAACGGATCCGCTTGAAGATGACACCATATGGCTCAATCTTCAAGCGGATCCGTCCCCCATTGACTTTACATTGAAAGTCTGAACGGATCCGCTCAGGCTACTTTCGCACTTAGAAATTTTTCTAAGTTATTAATGCAGACGGATCCGTACTGAACGGAGTCTCCGTCTGCATTAATATGATCGGATTCGTTCAGAACGGATCCGATCAAACGCAAGTGTGAAAGTAGCCTAAGCTGCAGGCAGCATGTTATAGTGAATATTGTCCCATA
This sequence comes from Bufo gargarizans, assembly GCF_014858855.1. Classification (NCBI taxonomy): domain Eukaryota; kingdom Metazoa; phylum Chordata; class Amphibia; order Anura; family Bufonidae; genus Bufo; species Bufo gargarizans. The sequence continues at coordinate 495,080,098 of NC_058082.1, forward strand.
AAACTATATAACAATCTGCTCAGCTCCTCCTGCTCTATAACTTGTAATTTATACATTTACCCTCCTGCTCATTCTGGGCTTTGAAGTCCAGGAGACGGTCCTATCAGTGATTGACAGTCTTCCTTCTATGACTGTGTATACAGAGACAGCTGTCAGTCACTGATAGGACCGTCTCCTGGACTTCAGCTTAGTGTATGTATGTATGTATGTTAGTTAAAGGAATCCGCACTGCCGCATTTACAATCACGAAATTTTGCACAGCCACCTCCTGTGACTTGGGGAATGTCAGACTGTTTTAAGTGGAAATTTTCACCCCGCACTATCCAATTATTCGCCAAAAACTATGCTTTGTAACCTAACCACCAAACTACTGTTGTGGCAGTTAGCCTGGATATTCATCAGATTGCATAAAGCAACCAATCACAGCTCAGCTTCTATTTTGCTACAGGTCATTAATATGAGCTCTGATTGGTTGCTATAGGCAACGAAGGACATTCTTAGTATAAGACAGCTTATGTGTGAGTTAATATGATTTAGATTGCGATGCTTAGCCAATGTTGTTGTAGAGGCTGATGTAACCGACATGACCTTAAGGGTCCATTCACACGTCTACAACTGTTTTGTGTTCCGCAAAAAACGGACACCGGTCATGTGCGTTCCGCATTTTGCAGACCGCACATGGCCAGCACTATAAAAAGGACAAGAATGGGATATGTTCTATTTTTTTGCGGGGCTACGGAACGGAAGTGCGGATGCGGACAGCACACTGTGTGCTGTTCGCATTTTTTGCGACCCCATTGAAAATTTAATGGGTCCGTACCTGTTCCGCAAAATTGCGGAACGGATGCAGACCCATTTTGCAGACGTGTGAATGGACCATAAGTGTATACTAATTCTGTGGGGTTTTATATACTGTCAATTAAAGACAATAATGCACCGTAAGACTAGGAATTCAATTGGACGATTGTCAGGCCGCTGTGGAGAGCACTGTTAAGGGGGCAGGGGGCTGTGGAGAGCACTGTTAAGGGGGCAGGGGGCTGTGGAGAGCACTGTTAAGGGGGCAGGGGACTGTGGAGAGCACTGTTAAGGGGGCAGGGGCTGTGGAGAGCACTGTTAAGGGGGCAGGGGCTGTGGAGAGCACTGTTAAGGGGGCAGGGGCTGTGGAGAGCACTGTTAAGGGGGCAGGGGCTGTGGAGAGCACTGTTAAGGGGGCAGGGGCTGTGGAGAGCACTGTTAAGGGGGCAGGGGCTGTGAAGAGCACTGTTAAGGGGGCAGGGGGCTGTGGAAGAGCACTGTTAAGGGGGCAGGGGACTGTGGAGAGCACTGTTAAGGGGGCAGGGGACTGTGGAGAGCACTGTTAAGGGGGCAGGGGACTGTGGAGAGCACTGTTAAGGGGGCAGGGGACTGTGGAGAGCACTGTTAAGGGGCAGGGGACTGTGGAGAGCACTGTTAAGGGGGCAGGGGACTGTGGAGAGCACTGTTAAGGGGGCAGGGGACTGTGGAGCACAGAGCACTGTTAAGGGGGCAGGGGACTGTGGAGAGCACTGTTAAGGGGGCAGGGGACTGTGGAGAGCACTGTTAAGGGGGCAGGGGACTGTGGAGAGCACTGTTAAGGGGGCAGGGGACTGTGGAGAGCACTGTTAAGGGGGCAGGGGACTGTGGAGAGCACTGTTAAGGCAGCACAGTACTGTGGCGGTCACTTAAGGGGAGGGGTGCTGTAGAGGTCACTGTCAAGGGGTTGGGGTGCTGTGGAGGTCCCATTTTAAGGAGGTGGGGCACTGTAGGGGGGGGGGCAGTGTTAAGGGGTGGAAAGGGGATAAATACTGTATCTGATCACTGGATGTTTCACTGCTGAGACCTCCGGCGATCGCAAGAGCACAGGTCCTGAAGTGCCCCATGAGAATGGGGCAGTGGTGCGCATGCGTGATCACCACACTGTTCACGGTCTATAGCACTGCCAAGTATAACACCAGGCCATCTCCATCAGTCCCATAAAAGTGAATGGAAAGTTGATCACACTGTTGCTCCATTCACAAAGAGGAATTGGGGACCCCCGTTTCTTGTAGTCACTAAAGGTCCTAACAGCCGGACCCCCAACAATCATAGATTGCATATCTAGTGATTATGTGGGTAACCCCCTTTAAATAAGACCCCTCAGCTCCTCTCACACTTTACACTAGTCTGACACACCACATTGACATAGGAAACGGCAACACCCAGCTGTCAATTTATCTTTGTATTTCCAGGAAGACTTACAGAGGAACAGAACACTTCTAAAGCAGTGATCTCATAAAAATGTATGGGTCTGCAGGGCGAGTCACGAAAAACTCAGAAGAAGTGTTGGATTTTGTGCTGCGATCCCATTCACTTCTACGGGACCAACGCTAGTCTGCAATCCTGGCCACAACCAGCATCGCTGTACCCTAAGAGAAGGTGAATTATTTCATAGAGAGAGTACATTTATTTACAGAAACAGACAACAGCCATCCCATCGGCTGCTACGGGAAACGCTTCTGCGTTTTGTGTGCTGTGTATTATTGGCTTCACCACGCATTTCGCGCTTTATGAAATGGCACTTATCTACCTTGATGAATCACAGAGGGATATCAGGTTTATGGGGCATGCAGCGCAGACATCAATGGAAACGAGCTGGTTAAACGGCTCAAAGCAGCTGAACTGGGCGCAATCCAAAACATAAAAAGTTGGCGGTGTGTAATTTATTGTTAAGTGCGCACTAATAAACTCTACCCTTTTCACACGTACAGCCTGAAAGCCATTATTTGGTTTTAAGCAGGGAGTGGAGAGGCAATAACAAGGAGAGACGGCACAGAGAAAATATATTATTTCTAATAACTTCTCGAATGTTGAAGTTGGCTGATGTCTGGATTTCTGCATCTGCTCTGGGCAGCGTACAATGTGATCTTTAATAATATGCTGATCCCACAAATACAATGTAAAAGGCAGCAACAACCCCCTACCCCCCTTTCCTGCCTCTCCCTGAGGTCACAAAAGGGACATTGCCGCTTGGATTTGGTGACTGTGGCCCATTAAAATATTTTACAGTGGCAGAAAAACATCGCAGTCACATGGCTGCCGCCCACACTAGCACGTCTGACATCCAATTACTGCAAACTGCCCTCATCCCACATCCAAAAAATGCACTCGTTTCTGAAAACTGCAAGATAATCTGGAATCCCACGGATAGGCCTCATACACACTGTCATAACCCGTTTTGAGGTCTGCGGATCCGCAAAACACGGATACCGCCTACATGCATTCCGCATTTAGCGGAAGAGAACGCCCTGCCCTCTGTAGAAATGTCCTATCATTGTCCGTAAAACAGACAAGAATAGGACATGTTCTATTTGTTTGCAGTGCCACGGAACGGACATACGGATGCCTTCAGCAAATGAATGGGTCCGCAAAAAATGCAGATCGGATGCGAACAAAAAACACAGTCATGTGCACGAGCCCTTAGGCCCCATTCACACAAACTTATTTTTGGTCCGCATCCAATCCGCATTTTTTGAGGATCAAACAAGGATTTCTATAGGTCCACAAAAAAAAAAAAAAAAAGAAAAAAAGAACACCCCGACAGTGCACCATGGACGAGATTTAGCAAAGCTGGTGTAAAGTAGAACTGGCTTAGTTGCCTATAGAAACCAATCAGATTCCACCTTTCATTAAACAAAATAGCTGTGAAAAATAAAAGGTGGAATCTGATTGGTTTCTATGGGCAACTAAGCCAGTTTTCCTTTATACCAGTTTAGATAAATCTCCCTCCATGTGCTGTCCACGTCTGTATGTCATTTCCGCTCTCCTGCCAAAAAGATAGAACATGTCTTATTCTTATCTGTTTTGTGGACAAGATTAGGCATTGTTACAATGGGTTCACAAAAAACGGATATGCAAAATACATTTGTGTGAATGCACCTTAATAGAAAATAGGAACTATATCTATCTATCTATATACACACACACAGCGCCCCACTTACCATTTAGGGAGAAGTTGGCCACCTAATCACACCTGCCTAACCAGGACTTCACACATGGCAGAAGCCATTTTGGGGGGAAAAAATTTAAAATAATCAGCATGACCAATCATTCCCTATGCATTTCTATGGAGTTTAAAGGGGCTGTTCAGTTTCAAGAGGCAGCTGGAGAACTCAGAGTATTGACCGGTAATAAAGAAGAGATGATTACTTACGTGGCAGATCCCACACCACCGCTCCCGTTCCCACGGTGGGGCAGTGCATCATATCAACGGCATGTGACTGCTGCAGCCAATTACTGGCCAGAGGTGAGCTGAAAAGGCCAGTGATTGGCTGCAGTGGCCACGTGCTGTTGATGTGACGTCACCACTGCAGCTGGGATAACAGAGTGGCAGAGCGGGATCTGTCAAGCAATTAATCATCAGTTCTTTATTACAGGTTGATACTCTGACCTCCTCTTGAAACCAGACAACCCCTTTAAGTTTGTCCACTCTCAAAATCTGTGCATCTGCATCTCACTGTGGAAAACATGATGTGTTGTGGATTTTTGTAAAGTTACATTTTTCAATGCTATACCATAATCCACAATGAAATACACATTAAAAACTGCAATAAAATCTGCACCTGTGGATCTGAGGGAGTATTTTCACACAAAGACCATTCACATGAATGAGCTGGGCTGCGTTCACATTTCCATTTCAGAGATGAGAGCTGCCTTATCCAGCGAATACACCGACTAGGGGGAGGGGGGGCGACAGCTGCATGCAACTGTTTTTATTCGACGGAAACCTGGCATTTATACCGGATATACCAGCCGGATTACTCCCAGACCTCACTGTAGTCAATGGGGATCAGGCGGTGAAGTAGACCATCAGGCAAGCTGTTCCATGCCAGAATAGCCTGCTGGATCTCCGAATGGAGATGTGAACGAAGCCCAAGTCTTGTTGAAATATTGCACAACACCTTGTGTGTACCGGACATCACCCATGACCGCATACAATGGTGCTTGAAAGTTTGTGAACCCATGAGAATTTTCTAGTTTCACCTAAAACTACATCAGATTTGGACACGAATCCTAAAAGTAGAAAAGGATGACCAAAGCAAACAAATGAGTCAAAAGCAGTCACTGGTCATCTATTTTTTGAGGAAAATATCATGTCTGGTTGGAAAGTATCTGAACCTTGAGGTTAGCAGATAATCTTAAGGAGAAATGAGTCAGGAGCAACAATCAGGTGTGAGTGGCTGACCTATTATATGTCAAGAACAGGCATCTATCAAAATCTGACCCTTGCCTCTTTCCCAGGAACCAACAAATATCCTGCCAAGAGCAAGAAATGTAATAGTCCACGAGGTCACAAAGTAACCCAAGGTAACCTAAAAACAACCTTTCCAACATTACCAAAACTTAATATTCTGGAGTCTACCATCAAGAGAACAAAAATATGGTGTACATGGAAGGACTGCAAGGAAAAAGTCGCTGCTCTCCAAGAAGAACATTGCTGCCCGTCTGCAGTTTGCTAAAGATCACCTGGACAAGCCAGAAAGATATTGGAGCAATGTTTTGTGGACGGTGGAGACGAAAATATGACTTTTTAGCTAAAAGGGAAGTGTTATGTTTGGAGAAAGGAAAACGCTGCGTTCCAGCATAAAAACCTCACCCCATCTGTGAAACACGGTGGTGGTAGTATCATGGTTTGGGACGGTTTAGCTGCGACTGGGCCAGGATGGCTTGTCATCATTGATGGAATAAATGAATTCTACCAACAAATTCTAAAAAGGAAAATGTCAGGACATCTGTTCATGCACTGAATCTCAAAAGAACGTGGATCATGCAGCAAAACAACGAATCTAAAGCACACATGTCGCTCTACCAAAGAATGGAAAAAGAAGCATAAGGTTAAAAGATTTGGAATGGCCAAGTCAATGTCCTGACCTTAATCAGATATCGTGGACGGACCTGATGCGACCAGTTCATGGGAGGAAACTTGGACTGTGTGTGAATGGAACAATGGTCCATCTGAAAAGGGCTACAGGTTACTTGTGGTTGCAAGAATATAAAAGGAACATGAAACGAGGAACATATACACCATCGTTTGATCCTATCCAGTCTCACATTGAAACCAAAACTGCCAGAAACTGTTTTTCTATGTATGTGCTATGCAGATCTCCTGCAGAACAGGCGGGCAAAGACAGAAGCTCTGCAGAACACAGCACATGCTCCTGCCTGTGCCCACTTGCTCTGCTAGGAGACTCTGCACTGATGAGGCGCAGACAGGAGGAGCGATGTGGAATACGTACACCCTATAACACTGCTTAGATTCAGCAATTACAGTCATCTAAGGGCTTATGCACAAGACTGTTCTCGGTCACGAAAACACGGCCCATACGTCAGCCACATCTCCGGGACCAATGGCGACTCCTGACACAGTCACTGCATTAGTGTAATTTACGATGCATTGAATTCCTATTTGACTACGGGTCTACTGTACTCGCATCATGACTCATCCATTTTCTACGAGACCACAAGAAACAGCCGAGTGCTGTACTCAGTCAGCCATCTCCACCAGTCCCATACAGAATTTATTTGGCGGAAGGACCAAGGCCGACCTGCCACTCCATCAGATCAGGGCTCCCAACAGTGGTGCCTCCACCAATCAGTTAGTTATCCCCTATCCTATGGATAAGGGATAACTCCAAAACTTATATATATATATATATATATATATATATATATATATATATATATATATATATATATATATATATATATATATATATATATATATATATATATATTTTAGTACAGACCAAAAGTTTGGACACACCTTCTCATTCAAAGAGTTTTCTTTATTTTCATGACTATGAAAATTGTAGATTCACACTGAAGGCATCAAAACTATGAATTAACACATGTGGAATTATATACATAACAAAAAAGTGTGAAACAACTGAAAATATGTCATATTCTAGGTTCTTCAAAGTAGCCACCTTTTGCTTTGATTACCTCTTGAAGCTCATCAAGAGAATGCCAAGAGTGTGCAAAGCAGTAGTCACCTGAAATGGTCTTCCAACAGTCTTGAAGGAGTTCCCAGAGATGCTTAGCACTTGTTGGCCCTTTTGCCTTCACTCTGCGGTCTAGCTCACCCCAAACCATCTCGATTGGGTTCAGGTCCGGTGACTGTGGAGGCCAGGTCATCTGGCGCAGCACCACATCACTTTCCTTCATGGTCAAATAGCCCTTACACAGCCTGGAGGTGTGTTTGGGGTCATTGTCCTGTTGAAAAATAAATCATGGTCCAACTAAACGCAAACTGGATGAAATAGCATGCCGCTGCAAGATGCTGTGGTAGCCATGCTGGTTCAGTATGCCTTCAATTTTGAATAAATCCCCAACAGTGTCACCAGCAAAGCACCCCCACACCATCACACCTCCTCCTCCATGCTTCACAGTGGGAACCAGGCATGTAGAGTCCATCCGTTCACCTTTTCTGCATCACACAAAGACACGGTGGTTGGAACCAAAGATCTCAAATTTGGACTCAGACCAATTTCCACTTGTCTAATGTCCATTCCTTGTGTTCTTTAGCCCAAACAAGTCTCTTCTGCTTGTTGCCTGTCCTTAGCAGTGGTTTCCTAGCAGATATTCTACCATGAAGGCCTGATTCACACAGTCTCCTCTTAACAGTTGTTCTAGAGATGTGTCTGCTGCTAGAACTCTGTGTGGCATTGACCTGGTCTCTAATCTGAGCTGCTTTTAAACTGCGATTTCTGAGGCTGGTGACTCGGATGAACTTATCCTCCGCAGCAGAGGTGACTCTTGGTCTTCCTTTCCTGGGACGGTCCGCATGTGAGCCAGTTTCTTTGTAGCGCTTGATGGTTTTTGTGACTGCACTTGGGGATACTTTCAAAGTTTTCCCAATTTTTCGGATTAAATGACCTTCATTTCTTAAAGTAATTATGGCCACTCGTTTTTCTTTACTTAGCTGCTTTTTTCTTGCCATAATACAAATTCTAACAGTCTATTCAGTAGGACTATCAGCTGTGTATCCACCTGACTTCTCCACAACGCAACTGATGGTCCCAACCCCATTTATAAGGCAAGAAATCCCACTTATTAAACCTGATAGGGCACACCTGTGAAGTGAAAACCATTTCAGGTGACTAGCTCTTGAAGCTCATCAAGAGGATGCCAAGGTGTGCAAAGCAGTAATCAAAGCAAAAGGTGGCTACTTTGAAGAACCTAGAATATGACATTTTCAGTTGTTTCACACTTTTTTGTTATGTATATAATAACACGTGTTAATTCATAGTTTTGATGCCTTCAGTGTGAATCTACAATTTTCATAGTCATGAAAATAAAGAAAACTCTTTGAATGAGAAGGTGTGTCCAAACTTTTGGTCTGTACTGTATAATATATATACACATACATACACACACACACACCACAACAACTTTTAAAAGCCTCCTCCTTTAGAGTTGAGTTCGGACTTCGGAGGTGATGGAAAAAAAATGCACAGTAGGAGGAGAGGACCTTCATCACACACATCAATAGTGATTTATACCCTTGTTGACACAAAAAAAAAAAAAAAAATGATGTCTCAAGCAGATATGTAAACTATTACAGGTGTGGTCCGATAACACTCCGGGTCTTTCCACATGAGCGTGTAAAAGAGTTTCGCCTGATGCCCTAGCAAAAAGGCTCTCAGAGGCTACTTTTGTATAGTGAACCTCTTTGTGAGAGATCATTGACTGCTAGACAAGTCTCTAGAAATGCACTAGAAGACATTTTTCCCAGCTGATAATTTGAGAGGGGGGCGTATAGCTCTACATCGAGGCCGTTCTTGCTGAGCTGTTAGGAGGTGGTGGGTGCAGTGGTTACGTGAAGGCATGCACACGGCGAAAACGCTCCAGACTAAGGGCAGACTGGGAACTTAATGTGGCCCTGTAAAAAACCTATAACTGGCCCAAAGTTGTAAGCGAGTCAAAATTGCCAGAAGGCAGAACACAAACCACAAGCCACAAGTAGTCAGGGACAACAGAAGTAGGTGGGAGGTGGGGGGAGGGGGCACAAAATACAGTAATGAAGCTCAAAATACCACATTGTAGGATAATACTGCAGAGAGTGATACATCAGATCACTATATAACTGGTCAGTGGCTGTAAGGAGGACTTGGGTGGCTCCTTGCACATTGGCCCACTGGTAAATTTCGCTGTAGGGTATATGGTCAGTCTGCCCCTACTACACATGGCCAAGACAGACCACCAGTAGAGAAAATAGTTTGATCCACTGACAAACATGAGCAGCTCACACAGTTTTGATGTCCACCATCCAGATATCACACATGGTACCTTCATTACACACCTCCGTCTCTGCCCGGACCATTTCCAGGTGATTAGCAGAAACAAAAAAAACTGGCATCTCCTTTCAATTGTACAGTTTTCCCCCAATAAAAACTTCTTTCATTCTAACATTGTAATCACTTACATACCGTATTTTTCACCCCATAAGACGCATTTCCACCCCCACCCCCCAAAAAAAAAGTGTGGGGAAAATGCCCCTGCGTCTTATGGGGCGAATAGGACCCCCACCTCCTGGTCCTCGGCTGTCGGCTGTGCAGTGGCTGCGAACATTGTGAGGGCGCTCTTTGACCTCACGCTGTGCGCGTCAGTTCACAGCACAGCCGACAGCAGGAGGAAGAAGATCGTGGGCGGTGAGGAGTGGTGGCATCCAGGATAAGGAGAGGCAAGTGTTTTTTTATTTTATAAAACATGGCAATATGGGGCTGACCTGAGGCAATGGGGGCTCTTATCTGAGGTCTGATTGGGGGGTCATTCACATTGGGGTCTGAGCTGAGGTCTAATAAAATTATTATTTTTTTCTTATTGTCCTCCTCTAAAAAACGTAGGTGCGTCTTATAGGGTGAAAAATATGGGTATATCAGTACATTTACATAGAAAGTGTCATGATTCCAACATCTCTTTCTTGGTGATTTTTTATATTTTATTATTTTATTTTGTCTATGAGCGCACATACAAAACACAAAACAAGAGTAATAAGGGCATGGTTTACTGAATTTAATTTTATTTTTTATGGGGGGGGGGGCTACTCCAAAGTAAAATCATCCAAATAATATAATGCTGTGACCATACACAGTCCTTAAAGTGTATTCCCATTTCAGACACCTCTGGAAACTGCAAAAAAAAAAAAAAAAAAAAAAAAGATAGGGGACCCCTACCCAACCCTCACTCAGCAAGCCATGGTGGCTAATGGCAGGAAGTTTATCAAGAGTTATGGACAGTGCAGAGCTGTCAGAAAGTCCATAGCCCAGCCATCTCCTCATCATTAGCCGCTAAATGTAGATGCGGCCTCTGCTTAACAAATGGCACACCTATCATACACTTAAGGCATTTCCTGACCTAACTCCCCTTAAGGCCTCATGCACACGACAGTATTTTTTCACGGTCCGCAAAAACGGGGTCCGTAGGTCCGTGATCGTTTTTTCGTCCGTGGGTCTTCCTTGATTTTTGGAGGATCCACGGACATGAAAAAAAAAGTCATTTTGGTGTCCGCCTGGCTGTGCGGAGCCAAACGGATCCGTCCTGAATTACAATGCAAGTCAATGGGGACGGATCCGTTTGACGTTGACACAATATGGTGCCATTTCAAACGGATCCGTCCCCATTGACTTTCAATGTAAAGTCTGGAGTTCTTTTATACCATCGGATTGGAGTTTTCTCCAATCCAATGGTATATTTTAACTTGAAGCGTCCCCATCACCATGGGAATGCCTCTATGTTAGAATATACTGTCGGAATTGAGCTACATCGTGAAACTCAGATCCGACAGTATATTCTAACACAGAGGCGTTCCCATGGTGATGGGGACGCTTCAGGTTAGAATATACAAAAAAAACTGTGTACATGACTGCCCCCTGCTGCCTGGCAGCACCCGATCTCTTACAGGGGGCCGTGATCCGTACAAATAACCCCTCAGGTGCTGCACCTGAAGGGGTTAATTGTGCTATCATAGTCCCCTGTAAGAGATCCGGGGCTGCCAGGCAGCAGGGGGCAGACCCCCCTCCCTCCCCAGTTTAAATTTCATTGGTGGCCAGTGCGCCCCCCCCTCCCTCCCTCTATTGTAATGATAACATTGGTGGCACAGTGTGCGCCCCCCCCCCCCCGGCCCCCTCCTCCCTCCCTCCCTCCCTCTATTGTAATAATAGCATTGGTGGCACAGTGTGCGGCCCCCCCCCTCCCTCCCTCTATTGCATTAACATTGGTAGCAGTGTGCGCCCCCCCCCCTCCCTCCCTCTATTGCATTAACATTGGTAGCAGTGTGCGCCCCCCCCTCCTCCCTCTATTGTTTTAATACATTGGTGGCAGTGTACACCCCCCCCCTTCCTCCCTCTATTCTTTTAATACATTGGTGGCAGTGTGCAGCCTCCCCTCTCCCCCCCCCCCCCCTCCCCACAGATCATTGGTGGCAGCGGAGTTCCGATCGGAGTCCCAGTTTAATCGCTGAAGATTCATACTTACCTGCTGGCTGCTGCGATGTCTCTCCCCCCCCCCCCCCCCCCGTTTTTAACTCATTGGTGGCCAGTGCCCCTCCCTCTATTGTAATAATAGCATTGGTGGCAGTGTGCGGCCCCCCTCCCTCCCTCTTTTGTAATAATAGCATTGGTGGCAGTGCGCCCCCCCCCCCCCCCCCCCCCCCGATCATTGGTGGCAGCAGAGTAGAAGCATCATACTTACCTGGCTGCTGCGATCTCTGTGTCTGGCCGGGAGCTCCTCCTACTGGTAAGTGACAGGTCTGTGCGGCGCAGTGCTGTCACTTACCAGTAGGAGGAGCTCCCGGCCGGACGCAGACATCGCAGCAGCCAGCAGGTAAGTATGAATCTTCTACTATTGCTAAGGCTAAGTAACCATGGCAACCAGGACTGCAGTAGCGTCCTCGTTGCCATGGTTACCGATCGGAGCCCCAGCGATTAAACTGGGACTCCGATCGGAACTCCGCTGCCACCAATGATCTGTGGGGAGGGGGGGGGGGGGGGAAGAGGGGAGGCCGCACACTGCCACCAATGTATTAAAACAATAGAGGGAGGAGGAGGGGGGCGCACACTGCTACCAATGTTAATGCAATAGAGGGAGGGAGGGGGGGGGCCGCACACTGTGCCACCAAAGCTATTATTACAATAGAGGGAGGAGGGGTTATTTGTACGGATCACGGCCCCCTGTAAGAGATCGGGTGCTGCCAGGCAGCAGGGGGCAGTCATGTACACAGTTCGTTGTATATTCTAACTAGAAGCGTCCCCATCACCATGGGAACGCCTCTGTGTTAGAATATACTGTCGGATCTGAGTTTTCACAAAGTGAAAACTCAGCTATGAAAAAGCTTTTATGCAGACGGATCTTTGGATCCGTCTGTATGAAAGTAACCTACGGCCACGGATCACGGACACGGATGCCAATCTTGTGTGCATCCGTGTTCTTTGACGGACCCATTGACTTGAATGGGTCCGTGAACCGTTGTCCGTCAAAAAAATAGGAAAGTCAATGGGTCCGCGAAAAAAAACTGAAAACGGCACAATGGCCACGGATGCACACAACGGTCGTGTGCATGAGGCCTAAAGGAGATCTGGTTTCCAAAATCTGCCTGGAATGAAGAAGTGGCAAGTACTTACCTGACCGATCCTGCACCGGCTCCATTTACCTGATTGCAGCAGTGACATCACATTGACTGTTGCAGTCAATCACTTGTGGTGCACCCATGTCTAGTGACTGGCAACAGTAGTCATATGTTGTTGACATGACGCCACCGCTGCAGCCGGGTAAATAGAGCAGGATGTGTCAGGTAATAATACTTACCACTTTGCTATGGCAGGTGGATGCCTCGTGAAACCGGGCACGCTCTTTAATTCTTCAGCCTTGGAGCCAATGGAACCCAGGCCCCGTCACTGTCATTTTTGTTTTGCCCTTGTGGTACAATTCTTGTTAAATGACAGGATGGGAAAAGGTCATTATTAGTGAATGATGAGGGTCCCAGCACCCACTCCTTCAATGTTATCTTCTCACCCATCTCTATGACAGGACAGAAGATAGAAAAACATACAGAAGGGGCCACGTACCTGTACAAAGTGCGCGTAAAAGTGTTTTGAAACTACCAAAAAAAAAATAAAAAAAAAATGCACCAGATGCTAAGAATTGTTGCACCCGAATATAGCCATTTACCTCCGCACCAGGACATTGGTGAACACAAGCAATGCAGATCTTACGGAAGTCGGACCACAGCCATTTGCATAACAAAACTATCCGCCCGGTGAGAGAGGAGACCTGTGGCAGTTTTGAGAAGCGGCGAGATGTTTTTAGGGCATCTGATGATCATTTTTTTTTCATATTCACAACCGTGTGCGACCACATACATTAAAGACAGAATTAGAAGATCGGTAATGTGTTAAAGGTCCTCGTAACCCTGGAACATCTGCACGATTCAGAATGTACAAATCACATTTAGCCCCCTCTTCAAGGCTAATGAGTCCCCTGGGGCGAGTGCAGAATAGACTCCAGTCTGGGGCTGTGAAATGCGGAGACTCCCTGCGGGGTCTCATTGTTCCACAAGGGAGCGGGGTATCAGGAATTCACCGTTTGTCCTTTATTTAAAGCAGACACTGGGTAATTGGGCTAATGATTGCTATACACATGGTAATTCCTATCTACACGGACATGTAATAAGATGAAGTCATACAACTGGCTATTCAACACTTCATATGATAATATTGGGGGTTTACGGCATCGAGCTGCCAAAATGCACGTGCTGAACTTGGACAAATCCATCCCAGTTTCCTTCTCGCAAGGCGCAGCTCCGCTACTGCAACGATTTCCTAGACAGGCATAAAAAATTATCTCAGCTAGTCCTAAATAGGATTTTTGGATTTCAAAAAAAATTCTGCCAGGTGCTTATGTTTTAAAGGAGGACTTGTCACCTCGCCTCAGTAACTACTTGTATTCCCCATGTAATAACACTTTTGATTCATCATTCTTATGGCTATGTGTTGTATCACTCCTTTATTATTCCTACTAGAAGTTATAAATGAATTGCTGGCAGTTTGCAAGGAAGGTCCAGATGGGTGTTACCATTTGGGAATGTGTCCCTGCACAGTCTGACACCGATTGGATAGCGTCAGACTGTACAGAGACATACCCTGAACTGGTAACACCTATCTGGTCCTTCAAAGCCAACTGCTAGCAATTCATTCATAACTTCTAGCAGGAATAATAGAGGACTGGCACAACAGAGTCATAAGAATAGACGGTCCAGAATAGTTATTAAGGGGGATGTAGAGTTACTAAAACAGACATGTCAGGAGAGGCGACAGGTCCTCTTCAAAGGGTTTATCCAGTCTGTTAAGGGCTCATGCACACTAACGTATTTTCTTTCCATGTCCGTTCCAATTTTTTTTGCAGACAGTATGCAGAACCATTCATTTCAATGGGTCTGCAAAACAAAAAAAATTAAAAATAAAAAACACACAGAAGTTACTCCGCGTGCATTTCGTTTCCGTATTTCCGTTCTGCAAAAAAAATTGAACATGTCCTATTATGGTCCGCATCACGAACAAGGATAGGACTGTTCTATTAAAGGCCAGCTGTTTCATTCTGCAAAATACAGAATGCACACGGATGTCATGCATTTTTTTTTTTTTGCGGATCTGTTTTATGAGCAGCGCAAAATACATATGGTCGTGTGCATGAGCCCTAAAAACAATTGCCTGAGCATCACAGCCCCTCTCAAAGGGAGGGAGTGGTGAGGTGTCTCCCACCAATCTAATATTGATAGCCATCAAGTCTAAACCCATAGCACATAGTGAAATGCCCTGCCTCTACTGCGGCGGCGATATAAGCCTCCGTTGCTACAGCGATGATATGCCATAGCGGTCAGGCGCTGGGCATACTGACATGGCCGATGCTGCTGGTGAAACGGCTAATTCTGTGTCAGCTGGTAATGCCTCCACTGCAATGAAAGGAGTCACACACAGAAGCTTAAAGAAAGCAGTGCAGGCAGGGCTCAGCCAGGCCAGATAATCTGGGTATTAGCGAGCAGATGGATAAGAAACCACAGGCCCAAGAGGTGGAAACAGGACCATTTACACTGTAATACCAGGCACATTCAAAGCTGGAGGTAAAAGGTGGTTGAGATCAGGGGTCAAGTCCTGGGAAAAAAAGTGTGGGAACTCACCCAAGATCCACTGCAACCCCCCCCCCCCCCTCCAAAAAATAAAAAAGCACAGAAAATCTAGCATGCTGTAATTTGTGTCGCTGCGGACTAAAAAATAAATTAAAAAAATAGCACTTTTAGAAAAGTTTGTCCTGGGATTCGATCTCATGACCTCTACACAGCAGAAGCAAGGCATATGCCCTCACAGCTATGAAAGCTGTCTAGCTTGCTACTTAAAAAAAAAAATATATAAGACTTCTACTGTAGGTAACTTTGCCCACTGTGTATGGATGTAGCAGAGCTGGGTGTGTTGGGGCAGCTGTCATGTGTATGGTTGTACACTAGGTATCAGTACACAAGGTATCAGTAGAAGTATCAGAAAAAGAAAAAAAAACACTTTTAGAAAAGTTTGTCCTGGGATTCGAACTCATGACCTCTACACATTACAGGCAAGGCATTTACCCTCACAGCCATAAAAGCTGTCAAGGTAGCTGCTTAAAAAAAAAAATATAAGACTTCTACTTATACCTAGTGTACTGATACCTAGTGTACAACCATACACATGACAGCTGCCCCAACACACCCAGCTCTGCTACATCCATACACAGTGGGCAGCTGTCATGTGTATGGTTGTACACTTGGTATCAGTAAACTAGGTATCAGTAAAAGTCTTATAAAAAAAAAAAAAAACACTTTTAGAAAAGTTTGTCCTGGGATTCGAACTCATGACCTCTACACATCAGAGGCAAGGCATTTACCCTCACAGCCATAAAAGCTGTCAAGGTAGCTGCTTAAAAAAAAAAATATAAGACTTCTACTTATACCTAGTGTACTGATACCTAGTGTACAACCATACACATGACAGCTGCCCCAACACACCCAGCTCTGCTACATCCATACACAGTGGGCAGCTGTCATGTGTATGGTTGTACACTAGATATCAGTACACTAGGTATAATTAGAAGTCTTATATTTTTTTTTTTTTTAAACAACTACCTAGACGGCTTTCATGGCTGTGAGGGTAAATGCCTTCCTCTGATGTGTAGAGGTCGTGAGTTCGAATCCCAGGACAAACTTTTCTAAAAGACATTCTAAATGATCTCGTAGTGAAGGAGATGATGTCATTAGGGGGCGGGGCGCCATGAGAGGAGTCGCAGGCAGCGGCACCGCACAGACAGCTTCCTCTCAACTGAAGCCGCCCCTCCTCCCTTAACCTGCCCTGCACAGTGCGCTCCGTCTCCCCCTGTGAATCTGATTCAGCCGTGTTCTCCTGGCTTGAGGCTGAAAGGGAACGGCGTTCCTGCCATGAAAAAAGTGCAGGAACGCCGTTCCCATGCGTTCCCCCTCCACTCGACCCCTGGTTGAGATACAATACAGGCCAAAGGCAGCATGGTGGGTCAGCAACAGGTTCCTGGGTCTGAAGCCCACCAAGGAGGACATCTGCATGGAGGTTGTCTCAGTTAACGTTTCCCCTCGATGCCCCATGCTCTGCCTTCACTCCAAATACCTACTGACAGCTTAACTGTCTTTTTATAAAAATTGACCCTACGTGTCCAGAAAGTCCATATTTGCCCAAATCCAACAAAATCTACCAAACAGTCCATTTCAAAGTACCAGACATTGAAGACAGATGACAGAGCAAGTTCCATCATGGTGATGCCCACATAACTTCAAACAGTGGTCATCCTCGCCCAGGGGTCAGCAACCTCCGGCACTCCAGCTGTAGTGAAACTACAACTCCCAACATACTCTATTCACTTCTATAGTTCTGATAAAAGCCAAGCAACTGGGCATGCTGGGAGTCGTAGTTTTACCACGGCTGGACTGCCGGAGGTTGCTGATCCAGCGCTTCATCCCAAACATGCATGCTCAGTTGGCTAAGCGTGCATGTATGATAAGCCACTGCCACAAAGCATCGGCTTATCAGATGGAATGGTTTATCTTTTTATGAAATAGTCTGCGGTCTCATGTAAGTTCTACAGTTGCTCCCCAGATTTTGCACAATTACAACTCCCAACATAGCCTGACAGTTCGGGTTGCTAGGACATGTTGTTGTTCAATGGTGATACCAGTGGAGGAGTCCTAGGTGAGAAAGCGATATAGCTGTATAGCTGGGAACATAAAACTGGTATTAAAAAAAAAAAAAAAAATTTTATAAAAAGAAGAATTTTGTTGTATTCCCAGTGGAAACGCCTAAATGTCATCAGCACTTTCACATCAGAGTATAAAAGAAATGACGCTGAATTATTGAATTCACCAAGTAATAGATGATTAATCACATGAATATTTATAATGACACGTAATTCATTCTGAAAACATAATCCCCAAATCCCGCTCCCCAAAATGATTCTTAGTTAGGAAATGATAAAAGGCAGAAGAAAAGCTCTTGGAGTGCGGAAGTCTCTGCGGGAAGAGGAGATGTCCTGGCCGATTCACACAGACAGCACAGTGTTCTTGGCATCTTCTTGGAAGGGCGGCTGTGAAGTTCTCGCCGGCAGCAGTATAATCAGCCTGACTAGGGGAAGCACGGGCCTCGACGGCCACATCACTCCGGAGCAAAGCGCACGCAGCTCTTTTCACAGGAAATACAAATTTATAATTTGTAACCTAACACAACGGCCAAAAGACAGGACCTATGAGCGCTTACGACAGGCGATGGCACCAAGCGATTCAGACCGGTCTCTCTAATGCACAAAGACGAGGAAATAGGAAAAAAGAGAAGGATCACATACGGCGAAATATAGCTCAATGAAGTCCAGACATGGTGGAACTGCTGCGGATACGTGGAAATTTACAGTACAATACATAAGGATGGGGGCTTCACAGCCTCATCCACACGTAGCGGAAAACATCAGCGCCAAACTAGGGGGAGGCGGCACATTTCTTCAATCTGAAGCATGCTCATGAGATTGGGGAAAAACTGCGCATAAAATCCGCATCCAATTCCTCATGCGAAACGCGGACTCCGCCTCGGTGCAAACACGTGCTGCATTTTGCCAGATTATTTCAGCAGAAATATACACACTGGATAATGAGGATTTTCAGGCAGAAACTATTAAAAAAATTAAAATAGCGATAGGTTCACACTAGCGTCAGGCGACCCGGCAGCCTGTTCCAGCATAAATGGCGCATGCGGCAGTATCTGTCCAGTTGAAACAGATAATTGGACGGATTACCACCATCAATGGGGACCAGGCGGTGAACACAGCATTCAGCAGGCTGCTCCCTGCTGGATTTCATAATGCAGATGTGAATGTACTGGTTTTAAAACATGCGCCGGCAGATTTGGCTGCGGATCGGCGGGTAGACTGCGGCACTGGATTCATCTTGCAGACAGAATTGACTTGCTGCAGATTTCAGAACCTGTACTCCAGGTCAAATTCTTGTGGGGAAAATTTCCACAAAATATGGATGAGATTTTCCGTAATCTGTGGTGGATTTTAGCTGAATCCAGTGTGAATTCACCCTTACAACCAGTGCTGCACGGGGACAACAGTCCCCGTCACATCTGCCTGTGTGCTTCCCCTTTAAACGCCCGTCCCTGACCGTCACAACCTTCTCTTTCCATGCTGGGCTGTGACATTTCCGAAATTCCAACTGAACACAACAACGATTATATTCTTATGCGTTAGGTCTTGTTCACACAACCGTATGGCTTTTTCAGTGTTTTGCAGTCTGTTTTTAACGGATCCGTTTTTCCATTTTTTTTGTTTCAGTAGTGTTTCCGGTTCCATTCCGTTTTTCTATATGGTATACACAGTACAGAGTAATTACATAGAAAAAATTGGGCTGGGCGTAACATTTTCAATAAATGGTTCTGCAAAAACGGAACGGATACGGAAGACATACGGAGTACATTCCGTATGTGTTCCGTTTTTTTTTGCGGACCCATTGACTTGAATGGAGCCACAGAACGCGATTTGCGAGCAATAACGTTATATATAATAATGTTATATATCTTTGAACGGAACGGAAAAACGGAAACTGAAAGCACATGGAGTACATTCCGTTTTTTGTTTTTTTTGCAGAACTATTGAAATAAATGGTTCTGTATATAGAACGCAAAAAACATTTGTGTGAACGAGCCCTTACGTGCAGAGTCCAGGAGAGCAGCGTGCCACGGAAGCTGCACTTTTTATCCAATTCCACAGACAGACGAGCTGGGGCGTGGGCATTATCCTGCCAAATGAATGGCACACGGCTATTAATAAATACATTGTGACTGGCATGATAAATGGGAGCAAAAGTCAGGAAGAGTGAGTGATAAGCGACGGCTCCGGAGTAACAGGCCGTCAGCGGAGCAGACTCCAGAGCAGCTGCTTATGACAGAAAGAAGATCTGTCTGCCAAACGGGTCATGAATATTCAAGGCAGAGGGCAGGAATTACAATGAGGATGGCGAGGTCTGCAGCTGCCACATGAACGCCAAACGCAAGCTGATAAATCCAAACTGTTGGACGGGCAAAGCACCGATAGTTAAACCAACGAGACAAAGAAATACCAACGTTTAAGACGAAAATTCTTTGCCAGGCATTACCAGAGCGGCAGAAAATGGGCCCCCCTGTGATTGGCAGATAAGGCCAATTTACTTTGCAATGCTAATGAGCCGCCATCTATTATTTCAGACTAAGGGGCAATTACGCATGTAATCATGACAACTTGGTCACAATAATAATAACAGTAATCACTGTCACAGCACCCGGCAAATGACTCCAAGACACAAACGGCAACCTGCACAGAACATTATCTGGTGGAGCTCTTCAATCTGGGGTAATGTCAGGAAGCCGCCATTTCCAGCAGACCTTTCACATTTCTGGGTTCAAAGCAACCAGAGAAGTGAACGCAAGCAGCCGGACAAGGGAGCGCCTCCATAAAGGGTAGAAGATAATGAAGTTCATGGGGGAGATTTACCAAGACTGGGGCTAATGCACACTTTATGTGAGTAAAATGCGCCAAATTAAGAGATGTGCAAAGCCTAATACATTTGGCGCATCTTTCACCGTCTTTACAACAACAACAACAAAATATTGCAATCCATTTACTAAATCCCCCCATATCTCTGTATTAGGAGTCCGTTAAAACCAGGCCAGGAGCCAACTTTTCTGGAAAACTTTTCAGTTGTCATACATTTCTAGGAGGAATAAGTACCGAGTCCGATACCAGTCATCCCCGGTGATCAGCCAGTTGAAGAGGAGGCATCGGTCCACTACCGCTACAAGGGAGACTACTCACATGGAGCGCCGCCTCCTGGTCAAACAGCTGATCGGTGGGGGTGCCAGATGTCAGATATTGATGACCTGTCCTGACAGTTCCTCTTTAACACCATAACGACATTGGATGAGAATGCGCGTCCTATTGCCGATACTTAGCGCAACAGGACGAGCATTCTCGCCCTGCGCTCTGTCCCCTGCACCACGTGCGGCGCCTGGGATCAGCGGCAGGAGCCTGGCTGTTACTGACAGTCGGGAACCTGCAGCATCTGCCAGCATTGGTGGAAACACCAATGCCTGCGGATTAACCCCCCATATGCCGTGGTCACGCGCTGACCATGGCATATGGGAGGTTCACACTCACACTCCATAGGGTCCTCGCACTGTGGTGACGGGAAGCCAATAGTTGCCATGGCAGCCCCAAACCTTTGAAAGGCCTTGGGGCTCGGCAGCTATGGAGACCTATAACCTATGCTTTTATTGTGTAAAACCAAAATAAATAGAAAAAATAAAATTTGAAAAGTTAGATATCACCACTTCCATAACAACCTGCTCTATTAAAATAAATAAATAAAAAACAACATGATCTACACCTTTAAGTAGAAACTGTAATAAAAAAAATAAAAAAAAGACAAAAACAACTATTTTTGGGTCACCTTGCTCGAAAAAGTGTAATATTGACTGATCAATAAAAAATAAAAACAACAACAACACCCTGTACACATCCTGATTGGCAGAAAAATAAAAAAAAATATGGTTTTCAGAAAATGGAGACAAACATGATTTTTTTTTTTAAAAATGCTTTCATCTAAAACAAACAAAAGAAAAAGTAGACATATTTGGTATTGTCGGGTCAGTAACAACCTGCTATATAAACATAGCACATGATCTAAGGCTACTTTCACACTGGCGTTTCTTGGTCTGCTTACATGTTAGGTCAGTGATGGCTAACCTTGGAACTCCAACTGTGGTAAAACTACAACTCCCAAGATGCCCCCCTTGCTTGGCTGCTCTCAGAACTCTATAGAAATAAATGGAGCATGCTGGGAGTCGTAGTTTCACCACAGCTGGAGTGCCAAGGTGGTTAACGCCATAAAAAAATAATTAATAAATAAATAAAAAAACGGTGCCTGAACAGCTATTTTTTGGTTACTTGGTTTAAAAAAAGTAAAAATAAAAAATAAAGCATAATATAGAGCAAAAATCATATGCACACTAAAATACCACCAACAAAACTGTCACCTTATCCCATGCGTTCCAAAATTGGCTTTAAAAATGGCAACTTAAAATTATCCCAGTGGAATCTGCCTTCCAAAATACATATGTTGCTCCTTCTGTGCCCTGCCATGTGCCCATGCGGCACTTTACGATCACATGTGGGGTGTTTCTGTAAACTGCAGAATCAGGGTTTTCTTTGGCTGTTAACGCTTGATGTGTTACAGGAAAAAATTTAAATTGAAAATCTGCCCAAAAATTTAAATGTAAAAATTTGATCTCATTTAACCCCTTGAGGTTTTTTTTTTTTTTTTTGCGTTTTCGTTTTGAACTCCCTGCCTACCCAGAGCCATGACTTTTGTATTTGTCTGTTCACATAGCCATATGATTTTTGCAGGACAAGTTGTACTTTCCAACGCCACCATTTAATATTATTAATATTGCATATCATGTAGTGGGAAGCGGGAAAAAAGATTCCAAATGGAGTGAAATTGCAAAAAAATAAAATAAAAATTCGACCACAGTTTTAAGTTTCAATTTTTTTATTTACAATGTTCGATAAAACTGACCGGTTACTTTTATTCTACAGGTCAGTACGAATCCGGCGATACCTTATATGTATAGTTTTTGGTAAAAAAAAAAAAAAAAAAAATTACAAAGTGGGGAAAAAAAAAATCTGTTCTATTTTGGGTCACCACATTTTGACCCCTATAACTTTTTTGTAATTATGTGTACGGAGCTTTACGGGGGCTCATTTCTTGCAGGGCAATCTGAACTTTTCATTGATACCATTGGATTGGAATCTATGATCATTTTACTAGTTTCCTATGGAGTCCTATTACAGGCAAGGGCTCCATAGGAAATACTACGCAGCAGCCTCCGGTCATTCACAAAGACAGGTGCTGCTGCACACATGGTCCGGCTCCTCCGATCACCACATGGGGGAGCGGGAGCGCAACCAAAAGCGCTTCAGCACTTTCAAATACCGTGGTCAGGATTGACCACGGCATCTGAGGGCTTAAATGTCCGTGATCAGCAGTTACTGCCGGTTGCGGACATGAGCTGTGGGCGACTGCTAAAAGAAGCAGTGGGCGCCATCTTTAAACACCCGCCCAATACCGTACACGTACGGAGCTGGACATGAAAGGGTTAATTCTTGTGGAACACCTAAAGTTAAAGTTTGCAAAATCAGTTTTGAATAACTTGAGGGGTGTAGTTTCTAAAATTGGGTCATTTATGGGTTGGTTCTACTATGTAAGCCCCAAGAAGTGACTTCATAACTAGACTGGACCTTAAAAATGTGGGTTTTGGAAATGGTCTTAAAAATTTGCTTCTAAAATTCTAAGCCTTAAAATTATATTTATAAAATGATGCAAATGTAAAGTAATAACTCTTATGAGGCATTACGATCTGCCTTAGGCTACATGCACACGAACGTAGTTTGTTTCAGTGTCCATTCCGTTTTTTTTTTGCGGATAGGATGCGGACCCATTCATTTCAATGGGTCCGCAAAAAATACAGACAGTACACAGTGTGCTGTCCGCATTAGTATGTCCGCTCCGTAGCCCCACAAACAAAATAGAACATGTCCTTTTCTTGTCTGTTTTAGGCATTGTTACAATGGATCCGCAAAAAAAACAAACAGATGGCATACGGATGTCATCGGTTTTTTTTTTTGGCGTATCCGCAATTTGCGGACCGCAAAACACATACGGTCGTGTGCATGTAGCCTTAAAAGCAGAGAAATTCTAGTTTTGAAAACTGTGAATTTTTCCAAATATTCAGTAAATTTGGTATTTTTTTTTTCTTTTTTACTAAATAAAAGGTGAATTATATTAACTCAAATTTTCCATCATTATGAAGTACAATATATCGCAAGAAAAAAATCTAAGAATGGCTTGGATAAGTAAAAGCATTCCTAAGTTATTACCACATAAAGTAGCATGTCAAATTTCCAAAAAACAACCTGGTCCTTAAAGTGGAAAATGGAAAGGTCCTTAAGGGGTTAAATACGCATACAAAATACTAAAAGTGGCCTAATTAGGGAACTTTCATACACAAGTTTTTTTTTTTATATTACACTTTTGAGTTTTTAGCAAGTCATTTTTTGGTGGATTTTTTGCAGCTCCATAAATTAGCGGATGGTTTGAGAAATATCAAAGACAAGACACACAAGCACTTTAGTCAATTAGGTGCCATTTCTTGTCTTTTTGACTTGCGCTCCCATCATTGTGACGTCACAACGCTGGGACAGTCAGGTCCTGCTGCATCCAGTGAATAGCGAGGGTTCGAGGGGCGAGTGTTCCTGTGCGTTCAAGTGGATGAAGAGAGTATGGTGAGGAGCTGCCTGAAGGAGATGTAATCTTGCAGTTCAAAGGAAGTCAGCCACAAAAGGAGAGAGACTGACAACCCGTGGACAAAGGCAATCATACTATGTACCAGGGGTCAGACAGGAGATAAGCAGGTACCCATACATAATAAAAGGGGTTAAAAATGCAACTGAGATAGCATAAAACAAATTCCACTACTAGAATACTGCTGGCGAGTTACCATAATATGCTAAATAAAATAAAAAACTTACCAGATGATTTGTTTTAAGGGTTGCCCCATCTGGGCATTTATGGCATATTAATAAAATGGGTCATAAATGTCCAACAGGAGCAGGTCCCAGAGGTGCACCCCTTACCTATCGGACATTTATAGCATATATCTATACATGACCAGATTGGACTACTGTAAATAAATAACACAAGGCAGTAGAATATATTGAGTAACATATACGGTAATCTCTAGCTACAAGGTTTTAAAAAGTTATAAAAATATACAATATACATATACACATACAGTACAGACCAAAAGTTTGGACACACCTTCTCATTCAAAGAGTTTTCTTTATTTTCATGACTATGAAAATTGTAGATTCACACTGAAGGCATCAAAACTATGAATTAACACATGTGGAATTATATACATAACAAAAAAGTGTGAAACAACTGAAAATATGTCATATTCTAGGTTCTTCAAAGTAGCCACCTTTTGCTTTGATTACTGTTTTGAACACTCTTGGCATTCTCTTGATGAGCTTCAAGAGGAAGTCACCTGAAATGGTCTTCCAACAGTCTTGAAGGAGTTCCCAGATATGCTTAGCACTTGGTGGCCCTTTTTCCTTCACTCTGCGGTCCAGCTCACCCCAAACCATCTCGATTGGGTTGAGGTCCGGTGACTGTGGAGGCCAGGTCATCTGGCGCAGCACCCCACCGCTCTCCTTCATGGTCAAATTGCCCTTACACAGCCTGGAGGTGTGTTTGGGGTCATTGTCCTGTTGAAAAATAAATGATGGTCCAACTAAACCGGATGAAATAGCATGCCGCTGCAAGATGCTGTGGTAGCTGGTTCAGTATGCCTTCAATTTTGAATAAATCTCCAACAGTGTCACCAGCAAAGCACCCCCACACCATCACACCTCCTGCTCCATGCTTCACAGTGGGAACCAGGCATGTAGAGTCCATCCGTTCACCTTTTCTGCATCGCACAAAGACACGGTGGTTGGAACCAAAGATCTCAAATTTCGGCTCATCAGACCAAAGCAAAGATTTCCACTTGTCTAATGTCCATTCCTTGTGTTCTTTAGCCCAAACAAGTCTCTTCTGCTTGTTGCCTGTCCTTAGCAGTGGTTTCCTAGCAGATATTCTACCATGAAGGCCTGATTCACACAGTCTCCTCTTAACAGTTGTTCTAGAGATGTGTCTGCTGCTAGAACTCTGTGTGGCATTGACCTGGTCTCTAATCTGAGCTGCTGTTAACCTGCGATTTCTGAGGCTGGTGACTCGGATGAACTTATCCTCCGCAGCAGAGGTGACTCTTGGTCTTCCTTTCCTGGGGCGGTCCGCATGTGAGCCAGTTTCTTTGTAGCGATTGATGGTTTTTGTGACTGCACTTGGGGACACTTTCAAAGTTTTCCCAATTTCTTAAAGTAATGATGGCCACTCATTTTTCTTTACTTAGCTGCTTTTTTCTTTCCATAATACAAATTCAGTAGGACTATCAGCTGTGTATCGACCTGACTTCTCCACAACGCAATTGATGGTCTCAACCCTATTTATAAAGCAAGAAATCCCACTTATTAAACCTGACAGGGCACACCTGTGAAGTGAAAACCATTTCAGGTGACTACCTCTTGAAGCTCATCAAGAGAATGCCAAGTGTGCGCAAAGCAGTAATCAAAGCAAAAGGTGGCTACTTTGAAGAACCTAGAATATGACATATTTTCAGTTTCACACTTTTTTGTTATGTATATAATTCCACGTGTTAATTCATAGTTTTGATGCCTTCAGTGTGCATCTACAATTTTCATAGTCATGAAAATAAAGAAAACTCTTTGAATGAGAAGGTGTGTCCAAACTTTTGGTCTGTACTGAGATAGATAGAGATATAGAAATTATATATATATATATATATATATATATATATATATATATATATATATATATATATATATATATATATATATATATATATATATATATATATATATATATACACACACACACACACATACATACATATACACACACACTCGCCTAAAGAATTATTAGGAACACCTGTTCTATTTCATGGCAGTTGCTTCAATGCATGTAGGGTTGTGGTCCTGGTCAAGACAATCTCCTGAACTCCAAACTGAATGTCAGAATGGGAAAGAAAGGTGTTTTAATCAATTTTGAGCGTGGCATGGTTGTTGGTGCCAGACGAGCTGGTCTGAGTATTTCACAATCTGCTCAGTTACTGGGATTTTCACGCACAACCATTTCTAGGGTTTACAAAGAATGGTGTGAAAAGGGAAAAACATCCAGTATGCGGCAGTCCTTTGGGCGAAAATGCCTCGTTAATGCTAGAGGTCAGAGGAGAATGGGCCGACATTCAAGCTGATAGAAGAGCAACGTTGACTGAAATAACCACTCGTTACAACCGAGGTATGCAGCAAAGCATTTGTGAAGCCACAACACGCACAACCTTGAGGTGGATGGGCTACAACAGCAGAAGACCCCACCGGGTACCACTCATCTCCACTACAAATAGGGAAAAGAGGCTACAATTTGCACAAGCTCTCCAAAATTGGACTGTTGAAGACTGGAAAAATGTTGCCTGGTCTGATAAGTCTCGAGTTCTGTTGAGACATTCAAATGGTAGAGTCCGAATTTGGCGTAAACAGAATGAGAACATGTATCCATCATGCCTTGTTACCACTGTGCAGGCTGGTGGTGGTGGTGTAATGGTGTGGGGGATGTTTTCTGGGCACACTTTAGGCCCCTTAGTGCCAATTGGCCATCGTTTAAATGCCACGGGCTACCTGAGCATTGTTTCTGACCATGTCCATCCCTCTGATGGCTACTTCCAGCAGGATAATGCACCATGTCACAAAGCTCAAATCATTTCAAATTGGTTTCTTGAACATGACAATGAGTTCACTGTACTAAAATGGCCCCCACAGTCACCAGATCTCAACCCAATAGAGCATCTTTGGGATGTGGTGGAACAGGAGCTTTGTGCCCTGGATGTGCATCCCTCAAATCTCCATCAACTGTAAGATGCTATCCTATCAATATGGGCCAAAATTTCTTAAGAATGCTATCAGCACCTTGTTGAATCAAGGCCACGTAGAATTAAGGCAGTTCTGAAGGCAAAAGGGGGTCCAACACCGTATTAGTATGGTGCTCCTAATAATTCTTTAGGCGAGTGTATATATAGCTGAAGCATCGTTAAAGGGGTTCTCCGGGAATTAAGAAAATTTAAATATTAAATTATTAGTTTATTATAAATATATTCCCAAATACCTTTCATTAGTTATAATGGCTTGTTTTTCCTAGGGAGCATTCATCAGGGGGAAATAACATGGCCGCCGTCCTACAAGTACACACACAACCTGTCCTAATCACACAGCAGGGCAAGTTACTTCACAACACTGACGTAAAACCCTTCCTCATCCTCCTCTCTGCTCTACCATTCGGGGGTTATTATCGTAAATACAAATAATAAGATCTTCAGCTGAATCTCTGTAGGAATGGAGTTTACGAGGAGACATGAAGTACAGAGAGGACAGACAGGACAGACTGTGGTAACGGAAACTGCATACTAGGGCTGCAGTAAATGATTATTTTAGAAATCAAATATTCTACCGATTATTTTTTACAATTAATAGAGTACTCTAATAAGAAAAAATGAATTAATAGACGGTTTTCCATTATAAAAACTCAGACCCCCTGCCACGAGTACAGAACACCCTTGGTTCCCCCCTGTACGATCAGCTCAAGTGCCACAGTTCCCCCCCAGTGCCATCAGCTCCACCATCCCCCCAGTGCCATAAGCTGTTTTTTCTGTATCCTTGGCCAGTGGCTTATCTGTGATTTCCAGCTTCTTCTACACATTTGTCCTGCAAGATTTCCATGGGCGTATCTCCTCCGCTTTGGTCTAGACTGATGTCTTGCAGTAATGCACTGCTGATTTTAACCCTTCATATTGCTAAAGCTGGCCATCACATTAGATGTATGTCGGTTGACCATCTAATGTGTGTGGGATCTCCCGCGACATCAGATATCAGGGAGAGAAGGATTGGCGTGTTTGATTTAACTTGTACAACCCTTTTATTCTTTGAGATCAGCCACCTGCCAGATGGGTCTGGTACTAGATTATTCCCTTTTCCCATTTACATGCATGGCTGAGCATCTATGTGTATAGGGGGAGGGGGCTGTCAGGGCTAAAAGTGCAGCGCGGTGCAGGCCGGCGGGTGACCATGGAGCGGTAAGTAATAGCAAGAGCTTCACTCCCGCTCTGTAGTCACATGACAAAAACAAATCCTCAATGCAAAAAAAATTGCTGAGGATTTGTGTGTGTCGAATTACTCGATTCAAATCGACTAATCGTTTCAGCCCTACTGCATACTAGTGCTGCTCATTATCCACATCCTCACCCTCCTCTCTGAACTTCACGTCTCTTCATGAACTTCATTCCTACAGAGATTCATGTTATCAGCTGTATTCAGGATCATAAACCCTGACTAGCAGAGCAGAGAGGAGGATAAGGCGGAGTTCAAATGAGCGTGTCCGGATAAAGGTCCGGATGCGTTGCGGCAAACCGGCGAGAGTAGGTACCCAATTGCAGTCAGTTTTGACTGCGATTGCGTTCCGTTGTTCAGTTTTTATCGCGCGGGTGCAATGCGTTTTGAAAAAACTGACTGTGGTACCCAGACCCGAACTTCTTCACACAAGTTCAGGTTTGGGTTCGGTGTTGTGTAGATGTTATTATTTTCCCTTATAACATGGTTATGGATCATGTGATTGGACCATGTGATATGACGTCACCACAAGTCCTTTAGCCGGCAGCTCATGATTAAAGAAGTAAGAAGAGACCGGCAGCTATGCGATCAAAAGAAGAAGGCAAGTTTATTTTTTAAATTGACCACCTACTAAGCATTCTGTATTAAAGAATGCTATTATTTTCCCTTATAACCATGTTATAAGGGAAAATAATACAGTGAATAGACTGTCATCTTAGTAACCATGCGTGAAAATCGCACCGCATCCGCACTTGATTGCGGATGCTTGCGATTTTCACTCAGCACCATTCACTTCTATGGGGCCTGTGTTGCGTGATAAACACACAATATAGAGCATGCTGCGATTTTCTCACAACGCATACAGGTCCTTCTAAAAAAAATTGCATATTGTGATAAAGTTCATTATTTTCTGTAATGTACTGATAAACATTAGACTTTCATATATTTTAGATTCATTACACACAACTGAAGTAGTTCAAGCCTTTTATTGTTTTAATATTGATGATTTTGGCATACAGCTCATGAAAACCCAAATTTCCTATCTCAAAAAATTAGCATATTTCATCCGACCAATAAAAGAAAAGTGTTTTTAATACAAAAAAAAAAGTCAACCTTCAAATAATTATGTTCAGTTCTGCACTCAATACTTGGTCGGGAATCCTTTTGCAGAAATGACTGCTTCAATGCGGCGTGGCATGGAGGCAATCAGCCTGTGGCACTGCTGAGGTGTTATGGAGGCCCAGGATGCTTCGATAGCGGCCTTAAGCTCATCCAGAGTGTTGGGTCTTGCGTCTCTCAACTTTCTCTTCCCAATATCCCACAGATTCTCTATGGGGTTCAGGTCAGGAGAGTTGGCAGGCCAATTGAGCACAGTAATACCATGGTCAGTAAACCGTTTACCAGTGGTTTTGGCACTGTGAGCAGGTGCCAGGTCGTGCTGAAAAATGAAATCTTCATCTCCATAAAGCCTTTCAGCAGATGGAAGCATGAAGTGCTCCAAAATCTCCTGATAGCTAGCTGCATTGACCCTGCCCTTGATAAAACACAGTGGACCAACACCAGCAGCTGACATGGCACCCCAGACCATCACTGACTGTGGGTACTTGACACTGGACTTCAGGCATTTTGGCATTTCCCTCTCCCCAGTCTTCCTCCAGACTCTGGCACCTTGATTTCCGAATGACATGCAACAGTCCAGTGCTGCTTCTCTGTAGCCCAGGTCAGGCGCTTTTGCCGCTGTTTCTGGTTCAAAAGTGGCTTGACCTGGGGAATGCGGCACCTGTAGCCCATTTCCTGCACACGCCTGTACACAGTGGCTCTGGATGTTTCTACTCCAGACTCAGTCCACTGCTTCCGCAGGTCCCCCAAGGTCTGGAATCGGTCCTTCTCCACAATCTTCCTCAGGGTCCGGCCACCTCTTCTCGTTGTGCAGCGTTTTCTGCCACACTTTTTCCTTCCCACAGACTTCCCACTGAGGTGCCTTGATACAGCACTCTGGGAACAGCCTATTCGTTCAGAAATTTCTTTCTGTGTCTTACCCTCTTGCTTGAGGGTGTCAATGATGGCCTTCTGGACAGCAGTCAGGTTGGCAGTCTTACCCATGATTGCGGTTTTGAGTAATGAACCAGGCAGGGAGTTTTTAAAAGCCTCAGGAATCTTTTGCAGGTGTTTAGAGTTAATTAGTTGATTCAGATGATTAGGTTAATAGCTCGTTTAGAGAACCTTTTCATGATATGCTAATGTTTTTAGATAGGAATTTTGGGTTTTCATGAGCTGTATGCCAAAATCATCAATATTAAAACAATAAAAGGCTTGAACTACTTCAGTTGGTGTGTAATAAATCTAAAATATATGAAAGTCTAATGTTTATCAGTACATTACAGAAAATAATGAACTTTATCACAATATGCTAATTTTTTGAGAAGGACCTGTAAGTGATGCGTGAAAATCACCGCTCATGTGCACAGCCCCATAGAAATGAATGGGTCCAGATTCAGTGCGGGCGCAATGCGTTCACCTCCCGCATTGCACCCGCATGGAAATCTCGCCCGTGTGAACTCAGCCTAAGGCAGCTCTTTAGCTCAGTGTTGTGAAGTAACTTGTTCTGTTGTGAGTAGGACAGCGGCCATTTTATTTCTCCTGATTGCTCCTCAGACAAGACGAGCCATTATAACTAATGAAATGTATTTGGGAATATTATTTATTATGAACTAATATTTAAAGGGAACCTGTCACTGGGATACCCAGTCCCCATAGCTCTGTGTGCTTTTATTGTGTCAAAAAAACGATTTGATACATATGGAAATTACCCTGCGATGAGTACTGTACGTGAGATGAGTCAGGGACAGGACTCATCTCAGGTTAATTTGCATATGTATCAAATCAGGTTTTTTCCACAATAAAAGCACACAGAGCTATGGGAATGGGTATTGCGGATGTGCTAGCGGCCATCTAGCAACCCATGTTCTCAGTTCTATACATCAAATCCCGGTGACAGGTTCCCTTTAAGCATTTTCATTTTCTTAATTCCCAGAGAACCCCTTTAATGGACTTTAATCCCCGCCTGGGGGTCTTGCGGGGTGATACTGAGACTCATACAAAAGACACCATAATTAGGCCAATAAAATCCAGCCAAAAGTTCGAAACAATCCCATTAATCTTAATCCCCATAAGTCCCTCCAGCACACGAGTTTCTCTTTACAAGGGTAGGGCAAGTAATACAGGTGCACATTTGGAGAACCTGTCTTGCCAAATAAAATCAGTACATGACGCAGAAGAACTTATGCGCTCCTATACAGCTTTATATCTGCTCTAAGGCTCTAGGCTTTTAAACATTAGGCTACTTTCACACTAGCGTTTTGGCTTTCCGTTTGCGAGATCCGTTCAGGGATCTCACAAGCGGCCCAAAACGGATCAGTTTTGCCCTAATGGATTCCGAATTGAAAAGGATCTGCTCAGAATGCATCAGTCTGCCTCCGTTCCCCCTCTATAGGTGGCCACCAGAACGTTGCTTGCAGCGTTTTGCTGTCCGCCTGAAAAAGCGAAGCCAAACGGATCTGTCCTTGCACACAATGCAAGTCAATGGGGACGGATCCTTTTTCCCCCTGACACAATAGAAAACGGATCCGTCCCCCATTGACTTTCAATGGTGTTCATAACTAATCTGTCTTCGCTATAGAAGACATAATAAAACCGGATCCGTTTATGGCGGATGCATGCGGTTGTATTATTGTAACGGAGGCTTTTTTGTAGATCCATGACGGATCCGCAAAAAACGCTAGTGTGAAAGTAGCCTTAAAAATGCAAACAGATCAGTGACACACTGCCACCACGAAAACTAAAGCTAGATTGCATAAAACCCTGCAGATTAATAAAGTATATAAAAACAAAAAACTGTAATACACAATCTGATGTATACAAAAGGCTTATCTACACTGTACGTTGGCCACGTTCCGGCAGCTGGGGGCAATCAACAAACAATACAGGGCAATCAGATGGTACTAGAACTGCCCTGCAACTGTGGCATCAACCAAAGGAAGGGTCCTGGCCTCCCAGTCTGAGGTTGGCCATCTAACTGGAGCCACAATAGGGAGCAGCGCTGCAGTGGATGGAGATGTGTAGTTCCAGCGCCTCACTATGCCGGTACAGCTGATCAGGAGGGGTGCAGGCTGTCAGACCCCTTCCGATCAGATACTAATGGCCTACCCTCAATGGAAAGATACTGGACAACCCCTTTAAGGGCGTCAAAGAACCCCTCATTTGTTCTAAGGGTGTATTGAGATGATGCAGTTAAACCTGTTTTGCCATTGTCTTTGGGGTGGTTGCCATTTTTACAGGTCAAACACATTAAATAGATGTATATTTGTGCGTTTTTTTACAGGTGATACACATTTAGCTGTAACCACATTTTCTAAATACACCCTAAACAGCAGTACTCAAAGAAGACTTCCAAAATAATAGGGTCACACAAACCTACACCAGAGATGGATAAAACCTAAGGTCACCGTGAAGACCAGAAAAATTGACTCCAACGACCGTGTCTCGCTCCTGGATTTTTAGGCATATGGTACCTGGGTGCTTCTTCTACCCAGTGCTGAATGGATGGTGCTGGGCATCAGATGGTAATAGCCCTCTCCTAAAAGATTGGCGTGCCATAACTGGAGGCTGCATGCAGTAGTGAAAGGCTGCTGACATGAAGGTGACCAGCAGGGGGTGCACTGCAGAAACATGGAGTCAAGTGCCGCAGGAGGAGGAACCTATGTAATCACTGGCATAATACACTGACATACTGTGAGGGAAGGGGTGCCAGGCACTATAGTAATTACTGGGGGTACAAACTGGAAAAAAATAATGTTTTTTTTTTTGCCACAAGACTAGAGGTACAAAATGCAAGCATCACCTGCCATAGGGTGCACACAGAATGACCAGCAGTATTCCAGTAGTCTATATCCCGATATACAGAGTATTGTTAGATTATATTTGACTTTTTCCATCTGCGAGTTCCGGTATTCCTTGCTGCCGTGCGTATACAGCCTTAAACTCTCTAATGTACAGCAGGAGGCTTCTCAGTGGCTTCTACAGCCAGGTGATATATATTCCCAAGACTCAGGATGACTAAAGCAGCGCTCCATTTCTCTACAGCTACCGACTGCTATTATATTTTATCTTCCCACCGTGTCATGGCAGAAATATCTCCTCTGAGATCTTGCTCAATGTCTGGAAACAGATCCAGCCTTAGCACCCGTGTTCAGATCAGTAGCATCCAGCGCAGCTCCAGGGAAGCTGTCAAGTGCGGCACGGTTAAGACTTTATTATCAATTACAATATATATTACAGATGGGGGAAAAAAGCACTGCAAGCACTAAAAAAAGGAAAGTAGAGGCCCCCGTACTCCAAACAAATAATACACTATACAACGGAGACCGTAATGACAGGGTGAGAGACGCTGAAGAACATGCATCCAATATTACATTACACATAAGGTCATCCAGTTGTCCTCTTCTGTGGGAGGGAGGGAAGCCCCCCAAAATAAATGTAGTAATTGGAGGTTTTTACCCAAGACCTAGACCTTTCATGTGGCCCATAACCAGCAACAATCAACCAGAGACCTTGTCAGTCTCTCCTGACATCGGCAGCTTTTCTGTTAACACGGGGCAGAGTATCGGCTACCAGCGGCCATTTTTTTATTGTAGCATAAATGAGAAGATCAACGCTTGCTCGTCTGTTGGCTGACTGGTGGGGTGTTTTAGGGCGCCTTCACACGTGGTGGAAAATTCTGCCAGAAGATACTCAACGTCAAGACTTCCCCCCCCCCCCCCCCCCCCCATCTACATTACGCAGCGCACACAATGTTGTGTTGAGGATTTCCTGTAGGAGAAGGTGAATGGACCTAGGGAAGGTGAAAGGACCTGTTTTTTTTTTTAGTTGCGTAAGGTCCCTTCATTCCCACCAAAAATCCACAACTTTATAAAAATCTGCACCTGCGGATTTTCTGTGTGAAGGCACAACAATCAGCCAAAAAAACCTTCCTACAGTCTTTCCCAATTACAGTCCCGTGTGTCAGCATTGGACACCTCAAAACTGTGGACAGAAGCAGAAAAGAGAGAAGTAAGGTCTCATGCACACGACCGTGGACCAAAACGGCGTCTCGGATGCAGACCCAAACAACGGCCGTGTGCATGAGGCCTAAAATGGTTTCAAGGGGATGTCCTTCCCCAAATTTTTTTTTTTTACTCATTTAACTGCTTATGGGCATAGTCTGTGTGAGAAATGCGCTCCGTATGTCAGAGGTACTAGTTTTCTGCTCTATTGTGGAAGTGCAGCCATATACCTTCACACTGCATCTGAGCCCTGCACCCACCATATAAACTGGTAGCTTATACACCATACGCATCCACACAGCTCAAATCAGCACTGATCTGTCCTTTAGTCTTTTGTTGGGTTTTTATACTTTTATTAAAACCGTACTGGATGTCCCAGCAGACCACACTTTACTAGACAGTGGACCACAGCACAAGAGAATAGCGTGTAGTACAGAATATTCTAGTGGAGTCAATGGGCCACGTACGCCTATATGACTATCACATATTGGCGATATATCCCAACGTATCCATCAGACAGAGGGGTGGAAGCAGTCTGCATAGAGCCCTACGCTGACTATAGTCCCGACCTCTTTAGGGCAAACACAGGAAATCTACAATCTATTCACAGTCCTGTAGGAAAACCAAGATCACCAGGAGGAACAAGTCATCTCTCAACTTGTAATTCCTCACCCAGCTGACACTTCTACATCAGGAAACACAAGATAAGGCTGGATATCTTCTTCTGACATGTCCTCTGTAGCACAAACAGTTATGTGATGGAGATGTAAAGGAAACGTCCATTAATGTCAGGCAGGAGGCGTCCTACACAGGGAGATGCCCAGTACAAACACCCTACACAAAGCAACACTGGAGTCACTACCTAAGGGCTCAGGCACACGACCGTATGCATTTTACGGTCTGCAAAAAATACGGATGACAGCTGGCCCTTCATAGAACTGTACTGTCCTAGTCAGTAATGCGGACAATAATAGGACATGTTCTATTTTTTTTTTTTGCTTAATGGAAATACGGACATATGGAAACGCATCCGTTTTTTTGGGCGGATACATTGTAATAATGCCTATCCTTATCAGCAAACTAGAAAAAAAAATAGGACATGCACTATTTTTGGGCGGGGCAACGGAACGGACATACTGATGCAGACAGCACACTGTTTGCTGTCCGCGTTTTATGCGGACCCATTGAAATGAATGGGTCCGCATCCTATCCGCAAAAAAAATAAAAAATAAACGGAACGGAAACAAACGCCGCTTGTTTGCATGTAGCCTTAAGGGGGAAAAAAATTCCTTCCCGACTCCAATCAGGCAATCGGATAACTCCCTGGATCAACGACCCCTCAGAGAGTTCCATAGTCTCACTGCTCTTACCGTAAAGAATCCTCCTCTATGTCCATGTACAAACCTTCTTTCCTCCAGATGCATCCAGATCCTGTAATATTATCTCACAGTCCTGGGGATAAATAGATGATGGGATAGATCTCTGTACTGACCCCTGATATATTTATACATAGTAATTAGATCTCCCCTCAGTTGTCTTTTTTCTAAAGGGAATAACCCTAATTTTGATAATCTTTCAGGGTACTGTAGTTCCCTCATTCCAGTTATTACTTTAGTTGCCCTCTACTGGACCCTCTCCAGCTCTGCTATGTCTGCCTTGTTCACAGGAGCCCAAAACTGTACACAGTACTCCATGTGTGGTCTGACCAGTGATTTGTAAAGTGGTAGGACTATGTTCTTATCACGGGCATCTATGCCCCTTTTGATGCAAGCCTTTATCTTATTGGCCTCGGCAGCAGTTGCCTGACACTGGTTTTTAAAGAGCACCTTTCACTAGAATAAAACATACAGACATGGAGAGCGGCGCCCAGGGATCTCCCTGCACTTACTGTTATACCTGGGCGCCGCTCCGTTCTCCCGTTATTGCCTCCGGTATCTTCATAGTTAGGCCCCACTCAGTGGAACCTGCCGGCGTCTCCTTCTCCCATGCTGTAGCACTGGCCAATCGCAGCGCTCATCTCATAGCCTGAGAGAAAAAAAAAGCCTCTCAGGCTATGAGCTGAGCGCTGCGATTGGCCAGCGCTACAGCATGGGAGAATGAGATGCCGGCAGGTTCCACTGGGTGGAAAAAACCTCCCAGGCTGTGAGCTCTGCGCTGCGATTTGCCAGTGCTACAGCCTAGGAGGAGGAGACGCCCAGGAGAACAAGGGCAGACTCCTCCTACTATAACCAAGTGACCGAACATACCGGAGGGCATAGCAGATAGACGGACCATGCCTAGCAACCCTATTTTAAGCATAGGTAAAAGTAGGCAGTACAGGGAACAAAAATGTGGAATTAAGGGGTAATTGAATACACAGTGAAAAGTTAAAATAGGGGCACCAAGGTGATATTAATCACTACAATCCAATACTCCCCCCAAAAAAAAAAATGAAACACGACAGTTATCCTTTAATAAATTTGGCGCATCTTGAACAAGTGACCCTGATGGGGCGGCACAGTGGCTCGGTGGTCCTAGGCTCAAATCCGACAATGGACAACATCTGCATGGAGTTTGTATGTTCTCTTCGTGTTTGTGTGGTTTTCCCACGGGTACTCGAGGTTCCTCCCACGCTCCAAGAACATAATGATAGGGAACATAGATTGTGAGCCGCATTGAGGACAGCGAGGGTGTCTTTAAAGCGATGCAGAATATAGTAGCGCTATATAAGTTAGTAATATTAATTACTAGAACTGGCGTATGAAATGCCAGTCTAAGTAAATCAGGGCCTTTGTTACTTTCTCCACTTCAGATGCCCAAGGGCAGGAGCAGTGACCGTGCAGCAGTGTTTTACGGCTTTAAATTCCACACAGAAGTTTTATCAGACGTGAACACGAGGGCAGCGATCTCTGGGAAAGCGGTCCTGATTAGTACTTCACAGAAGTGCTTGTTTTCTTAAATTATCTGAGGAAGACAGAGGAAACCCAACAGATGGTGGCGGCCTGAACGTGGCACTTACTGACTAGATGACAGAGCACTCTGTAGACTCAGTCATCTTATCTGAGTAGAGGAGCCTTCAAAGAACGCAATGTACATGGCCAACGTGGCAACAGCTTTAATCAAAACAACTGTGCCAAGCCGCACGGTAGCCCGAGGGGCAGGACCGCTCCATGTGACGAGCGACAGTCCATCCTCTCCACTACAATAAACATTCCTTCTGACCGAGACTTAAAGGGGCGCTCCACAAAACAGGGGCTCCTGTTTCCCCACAGGAAGCGCTCATGCACAGGGTTCTGCAATCCCGTGTGTTTGGAGGTCTGGGAATTGGTAACCATGTCAACGCATGGAGTATGCAGATGCGCTGCGTACACTGACACTAATCTACGGGCACCAACAGGCAGATACAGTGAATTCCTCTTTCCATTGCTATATGATTTAGAAGCTATTTTTGACAAGATTCTGCAGCAAAATGTGTGCCAAAAACGCTGCAAAACCCTGGCACGCCACGGATTTCACCCTGCGCACTGCAAAGGGTTAAATCTATAGTGGAAATTTGTCCACGTGTCAATTTCCGCTGCCGATTCTTCCCACAATGTGTGGATGAGAGGTTATTAAGAAAAAATTAAAAATAAAATATTTGACAAAAAAAAAAAATCTGCAATGTATCAGCCTCATGTGAACCTACCTACCCAAAGTATCGCTTTAAGGGTACTTTCACACTTGCAGCAGAGGATTACGGCAGGCAGTTCCGTTGCAAACTGATGTCATTTGTCAGACTGATCAGGAACCTGATCCGTCTGACAAATGCATTGAAATGCCGGACCAGTCTCTCCGGTGTCATCTGTAAAAACGGATCCGGCATTTATTTATTTTTATTTAAATTTTTTGCGGTCTGAGCATGCACAGACCGCAAACACTGATCCGTTTTGCCGGGAACACACTGGGCCGGATACGGCATTAATGCATTTCAATGGGAAAAAATGCCGCATTGGGCATTCCGGCAAGTGATTTTTGGATGGAGATAAAACCGCAGCATGCTACGATATTATCTCCATCCTGAAAAGGCAAAAAGACTGAACTGAAGACATCCTGATGCATCCCGAACAGATTGCTCT
Source organism: Bufo gargarizans (assembly GCF_014858855.1). Taxonomy (NCBI): domain Eukaryota; kingdom Metazoa; phylum Chordata; class Amphibia; order Anura; family Bufonidae; genus Bufo; species Bufo gargarizans. The sequence goes on from NC_058082.1 coordinate 495,118,751, forward strand.
CCATTCAGAATGCATTAGGATAAGGCCTCTTGCACAGGACCGTATGGCTTTTTCAGTATTTTGCAGTCCGCGTGCATTAAATTTTTTGCGCAACGGAACAGCTGGCCCCTGATGGAACAGTACTATCCTTGTCTATTATGCGGACAATAATAGGACATTTTCTATCTTTAAACGGAAATACGGACACGGAAGACCTTCCATTTTTTTGCGGATCCATTGAAATGAATGGTTCCGTATACGGAATGCAAAAAACGGAACGGAAACGAAAAAAAATAAAAACACGTTTGTGTGCAAGAAGCCTAAAACTGATCAGTTACTTTCTGGTATTAAGCCCCTAGGACGGAACTAAATGCCGGAAAAGAATAAATGCTAGTGTGAAAGTACCCCAACAATTTACATCTTTTAACATTCCTAGATTTCAAGAACGTCCTGTATTCTCCATGTCTTGGTCAGATTCCTGCAACTTGCAGATCGGGGGCATGAGGCCTAAGGCAGGATTCACACATGCAGTTTTTGTAGCACCTGTGTCCCTAAGGAGTGGATACAAAGAAGCATCATTAGTTCTCTTTGGATCCACTTCCAGCTTTGGCTCAAAAACGCATCAAAAACTGCACTTGCGAGTCCAGCCTAACCCTTACATTTACAGCAAGAGCTACACATTCCTCATGTATGTATGTAATCTGCAGTATGATAGAGCAGACTACTAGTAGGTCAGTATGCCACACGGCACACGTATGTAGCAGCAGCCACCATGGCCGCCTGCCAGCAGCACAGCCTATTTCCAGAGAGCGGCGAGGTGATTAATTTGACCTGAGGCCTCAGTTCCATGAATCAGGATCTACCCTGTTACCAGCGCCATCAATCACACACACAACAATGGCCAGTGGCCAACGGGCAGAGCTGCCAGCCTTCCAGGACAGCAGGTCCAAGTCAGGTGAGTCACACGTGTCCACTAGACGCCCACTTCAGATCTGTCTGCAGAAGAAGCCGAGTGCCAAGGGCTCTGCAGACTGCTGACATAAAACTGCAATATTGTGCTGACCCGATGAAACGCCTGGAATTCATTACACAGAAAATTAACACTGCCATGGCTTAAGTTAATAGAGCAGCCAGAGGCTCCGGGTAAGACGCGGCCGACTGCACACCTTGAGAGGCATTTCAAAGGGTTTCCGAACTCCCAGAGGTCCATTATGCTAAACCGGAACACAAAAGATATTTAAGACATTAAATAAGTATCCCGGCAATTGCCGGAGCCCATCAAGATGCCGCCATCCATCCTGACAAAAGAGCCGCCTGTGCAGAGATGTATCTCCCAGACACGTTTTATAGGTCTCATTGTATTTACCTCCGAAGGGCTGCAAGCTTGAAATCTAAATTAAAGCTTCTCTGCCTAATGCTGCAGTTTTACAGCTTTGATTTTTTATTTTACTTTGTATTTTCTTTGCCTTGTGTAAAATTTACTTCTCTCAAATAATTACGCCTCTGGAGGCAGAAAACTATAGAAAGAGCCTTTATCCCTCACCTCGGCAAAAAGTAATGTACAATAACTTCTACAGGGGGTCCTGGATTTATGTAACTTAAAGGGGTAGCTTGATAAAGACTTAGTTGTCGAAACGTTGCTGCTGTACATCTTGGTGTAATAAAGAACACTGAACCTGGAAGCTTTGAGAGTGCCGTGACCTTTTTAATTTTTTCATGACTTAAAGGGGTTGTCCACTTCCTACATAAATTTTACCCATTAGACACTACTACATTGCTTCAGGGCATTACTTTTAGCCCCCTGATGCCTATTAAAACTGATGTTAAAAAGGCCGAAGTGCTTAAGATGGCGGCTATGTCCACTACTGTGTAGGTGCGAAAAACCACTCAGTGCTGGGACAGTTAAAGGGGTTATACGAGATAAAAAATGCCCACCGTATGCCCGGGGGGGGGGGGGGGGGGGGGGGGGGGGAGCCTCCCTAGTGTCACCTGCTATGCTAGGGAGGCTCGTCCCTAGTCACCACCTACCATCGGCTGCTCCCCTTCCCCCACCCAAATCCGAATGTTTTCATCCGCGTACGGGGAGAAGCACCTGCAGGACCAGGAGCGGCACGGGGAGCCAGGTAAGTAGATTCAGTGTGAGGGGCCCGGGCATATGGGGAGAATTTTTTTGTCTCTGATAACTCCTTTAAAGTGCGCAAGATGTCCTGCAAATATCACGGAGCTGTTATGGTCCCTCGTATCTCTACTGGGGGTGCCCGACTGTCGTATGTGATGGCTCCGCAGATCATCAGACCAGCAGTTGGGTCAGGGTGTTTCTCCACAGCAAAAGCAGGATTGAAGCGTTCACCACGAGGCCTCCATACTTGATCCCAACCAGAATCTGGATTCATTGATAAGGGCTCATGCCCATGCAACGCGTGTCCCGTGGCCGTATTTCACACTGCAAACAGCGGGTCCGCAATAAACGGGCACCGTCCGTGGGCACTCCGTGGCTTGAATGGGTCTGCAATCCTCAAGATAAGGAGCGGAGGCACAGACTGGAAGCCCACAGGCACTACAAAGCGCTTCAGTGGGATTATTATTTTCCGGTGGTCCGCAGCACAGGGCACACACTCTCCTGTGCACGAGTCCTAAAGACGATACGCGACAGTGGCTGGCTGGCAATGTCAGGACAAGTTCTGGATGCAGTGACATGCAATTTCCTTCCGCTGAGCACCTAGACATGGTCTGGGTAGAGGCGTGTAATGGACCCATCTGTGGATGATGGACAACTAAACAGTGGGAGCATCTCATGGTTGTCGGCGGATCATACAATTCTCTCTACTAATGGTCTATCTGGGCCGTCTGCGGTCTTTTCCCCGTGTGTCCTCACGTAACCTCTGCCACCAACACCTCGTAACCGCCAAGTCAGAACGCTCTGGACGGCAGGCAATTTGCTGAAACGAACATCCTGCTTCTCTCAGTCCAATGATGCGCCCCCTCTTACAGTCTGTCAACTGAACAAAATGTCATGAAAAAAATTAAAATAAATCACAGGTGGCCAAGAAAAAGAAGCCCTACTTGCACAGTTTTTTTATGAGGAAAAAAAAATTTAATTATAAAAATACCACAAGTAGCAAGACACATCACCACAAAACTTCCTGTACGACACCTCGTCTCCTAATATGTAATAAGCAGCAAAGGGCCAAAAATAAAAAGAAAACCCCTTAACCAGTGGGACTCGAAATCCGTAAGTCAGGTTCTGGCTGCGTTTATTGTCCGGGGTGCATTCAGTCTGCCGTACAGAAGTACAAAAACTTGCTTTATTCAATTTACATAGGAAGGGCAAAGTATCAAGAGCAGCTTTTAGTGAGTCGACCCCCATCACACACAAAATACGGTAATCCTCCAGGATTAGCAAATGTTACAACAGCAACTCGAGAAAGAAGTCGTACAGAACAATAATCCACTTTACCCTCACGGCTAAAAATAGGGGGAGTGAAACAGGACTAGGAAAGGCAAACGGCCAGACTGTACACTGATGCCATACCATCAATGTGAGACTGGGGGGGGGGGGGGGCAGAGCGCTGGCATCTAGACTGAACACCACAAAAAACGAGCAGCACTTCTTGTGGTCAGGCTGATCCCAAAATGTAAAATCTCACTGAATTGCCCCAGAATTTCCCTTATTAACACCTAATTCACAAATGAATGAAATTAATTTCTTACAAGAAAATAAGTTGGTATTATCCACAGCGACCAATCACATCGCTTTTTCATTTCCAACTCTGCCCTGAAAAAGGAAAGCTGAAATCTGATTGGCTGTTGTGAGCAATACTGACACTTCCTGAGGGCCAATGAGATTAAAGCAGCCCTCCGGGTCTGACATAACAGGGGGGATGCATAGTAAAAGAGGATCATGTCATGTCACCTCTACTGCTGTGTCGGTTTTACTAAATAATTGTATTTCCAATGCAATAAAGATTCGGGAGACTCTCTTCATATAACTATGTTGTGCCGTTCCTCTGTTATTACTACTAGAAATTAGGGGTGCACCGAAATGAAAATTCTGGTCCGAAACCGAAAATTCAGGATACCCCTTGACCGAAACCGCCTTTTTGCCCAAATACTTTTAAAAGACCCCCCCACCCCATAACAGTGCCATCCACAGACCCCCCCACCTCATAACAGTGCCATCCACAGACCCCCACCCACCCCATAACAGTGCCATCCACAGACCCCCACCCACCCCATAACAGTGCCATCCACAGACCCCCCCCACCTCATAACAGTGCCATCCACAGACCCCCCCACCCACCCCATAACAGTGCCATCCACAGACACCCCACCCCATAACAGTGCCATCCACAGACCCCCCCCCCACCCCATAACAGTGCCATCCACAGACCCCCCCCCCCCACCCACCCCATAACAGTGCCATCCACAGACACCCCCCACCCCCCCCATTGTACAATTAATAGAAAATAGCGGGGAGGGACTGGGAGGAGGAGCTGGGGGCCGGTGCGTTCACTGTGCTCCGGCCCCCAGCTCCAGTAGTTATAAAATGTTGTACAATTAATAAGGATTCTATTCATGAGGCCCCCTCTGCAGTATAACATTCAATACAGCCACATCATACTCACAGGGCTGTCATCTTAAGGCTGGCCGGCTGGGCAGACGAGCGGCAGCGTCACAACTGACGTCATGTGCCCGGCCTACTTTCTGAATGAAGGAGGCGGCGCAGGCATGTGACGTCAGTCGTGACGCTGCCGCTCGTCTGCCCGGCCGGCCAGCATTAAGATGACAGCCCTGTGAGTAGGATGTGGCTGTATTGAATGTTCTACTGCAGAGGGGGCCTCATGAATAGAATGCTTATTAATTGCACACATTTTATAACTACTGGAGCTGGGGGCCGGAGAACAGTGAACGCACCGGCCCCCAGCTCCTCCTCCCAGTCCCTCCCCGCTATTTCCGGCCGATATGTACAAATAATCGGCAGAAACAGATTAGGTGCATATTCGGCCGCCGAAATTTCGGTGCACCCCTACTAGAAATGTATTCATGAACCTGCAACTGGACGTTACCAGCTGGGGTATGTCCCTGCACAGTCTCACACTGACAGCACTAATAGGACACAAGCCCCCAACTAGTAACGCCCAGCTGCAGATTCATTAACAGAGGAACAGAAGATTCTCCAGAACAGTTATTGCATGGGGAATGTAAGTGGTTACTAAAACAGACATGTCAGGAGAGGCGACAGCTCCTCTTTAAAGGACTCAATGATCTCTTTTTTTGTTAATTCTGCCAGGAAGCTGCCGATTCACCTAAAATGCCCCCAGCTCCTCAAACCACCCTTTGCATTCTGCAGTAGTCTCAGACATTCCCCCTGGCTCTCAGATGGACCAACATTGACAACCAGGATGAAGGGGGAAGGAATAGGAGTGTCTCAGACTACATTTTTTACTTTTTTTTGTCAAAAATGTTGAAGTCATGTAAAAATAGTCCCCAGATACCACCATTTCAGATGATAAAAACCAAATCTCACTCCAAAATCCACTACACATGGGGACAGCAGACCGCTCCTATCCCCACCCGGAGGTTTTTCTTTTCTATAAGGCTATGGCCACACAGTTTTTTGGAGGCGGTTTTGAGGCAGATCTGGCTGCAGGATTTTCTTTTTTGCCAAAGTCAGGAGTGGACTAGAAATGAAGCACTTATCCTCCTTCTTGGTGGATCCACTTCTGCAAGCAGATCTTCCTCAAACCCTCCTCCCAAAAACTCTGTGCAGCCATAGCCTTCGGTACATGACCGTAGCAGGTCTGTGCCTGTATTGCGGCCCGCAATCTGGAAGGTGCTGTGCGGGACGGAGTCATGGATCGGAAGCCCACAGAAGAACTACGGATTTCTTACGTGGGTTTTCTGTCCGTGCCACTGCACCGCAAAAAAGTACTGCAAGCACTACTTTTTTGCGGTGCGGATCATTGGATGCCAATCGCAGGCCCCATTCAGGTGAATGGGTCCACAGGCGGCGGGCACACAGTCCGTGCATTGCGGAATTTGCGGTGTCCGCAACACAGGCACAGCTAGCACATGGTAGTGTGCATGAGGCCTTAAGGTGAATAGATGTTCCTATCACCTTGATTTGGTCTAAGGGGCCTATTCCAACAAACGATTTTTGGGCTATATAAGGAACAAGAATTCATAACTGTCCCGTGTAATCGTGCCGCCATTTGACTGGTATTCCATTTCCCAGCGTAATCACAACTGCGGTAGCAAGTCGGGGAAGGATTTGTGCATCTGATCGCCATTAGGTTGTCATCGGATCGAATTCAGTTCTAAACTAAAATCTAATGTCTATATATTCCCCTGTGGACGGCGTACCAAAAAGCCTTCTGGCAATAAAATCCCCACTAAAATCTGAGGGAGCACGCTCCTCCTTACAGCAGGAGGACTTGGAAATAAATGATAATCCGAGTTCAATTCATAATTAGAACAAGAGAACAGAATAAACTGGTTACAATTATTTCCCCTCATCAAATACGGATGAATGGCGTGTTTATTGCCATGTGGTCTGAACACTGATGGGAGGGTGTCCTCCGCTCCTTTTATAGAACACAGTGCCTATTTAGACTGATAACTTCAAAGCCTCTTATACTCCGACCTTGCAGATAACCCTCCTCTGATTAAAGCGCTGCACTCCGCATGCCGACCGCCTACCCATGTGACTACTCCTATCTAGACCTGAGAGGGTGCACAAAACAGGGCTTTTAAAAGGATTCCCCCAGGCTTCCCTTTCCTCAAATGACTCTGCTGCCATTAAGGGAAGAGGCAAAGAAAGATCAAGAAACTGGATACCAGTGAACAACGGGGGAAATTGCCATGAAGTGACCCCAGTCCAAAACTACAGAGCAGCACGCTGCCGTTACGCGACCTGTGCATGAGAGGAATAAGGCTACTTTTACACTGGCGTTTTGGCTCTCCGTTTGTGAGATACGTTCAGGGCTCTCACAAGCGGTCCAAAACGGATCAGTTTTGCCCTAATGCATTCTCTATGAAAAAGGATCCGCTCAGAATGCATCAGTTTGCCTCCGTTCAGTCTCCATTCCGCTCTGGAGGCGAACACCAAAACGCTGCTTGACAAAGTGGAGCCAAAAGTATCTGTTCTGACACACAATGTAAGTCAATGGGGTTCATGACGGATCCATCTTGGCTATAGAAGACATAATACGACCAAATCCGTTCATGGCGGATGCATTATTGTAACGGAAGCATTTTTGCAGATCCATGACGGATTCGCAAAAAATGCTAGTGTGAAACTAGCCTAAGCCGCCATTCATTACACTTGGCTCTTGTCAACCATCTCGCTATCCAATGTGTATGGTGGTCTTCTGACTTCCCCAAAAGCTAATGTTGGAGAAGATGAGGAACAGGCATGTTGGATTTCAACTGCCCGATCCTTATGTTCTCAGAAGAGTCGCTGCCAGGTGTCTGGCTACAGCCTTCTCCCCTTTCCCCACATCGGCTGAGAGTAGATTGGTATTGGGAGGGTTGGACGAGAATGTTATCTTATGTGTATGGCCGACTTAAAATCTGTAGTGTCAGATTCCCTCAGTGCAAGGGCCCATTCTCAAGACAGTATAGTCGCCATGCCCGTGTTGACACGGACAGCAAACATCGGTGCGCAAAACACAGGCACCGGCCGCGTGAACTCCACACTGCGGCGCAGACCCGTTGAGAGGACCACTACCTATAGGGAGCATTTAGTTGACTCTGTATGGCTGGTCACACACACAAATGTCGAGGGAGAGAAGGGTCAGGCATACTGAGTTTTAATATGCCCTATCCTTTTGTTCTCAAGGACGTCAGACGCAAATCTGGCAGTGGCTTTTTGCCCTCTCCCTGTCCAGGACACATGCATGCTCGGAAGGGTTGGGTGAACGGGCCCTGAACGGAACGCCATCTGCTGTGTATGGCAGGCCTAGCTCCAAAAATGCTTAAAAAGGTGGGGACACGCTTTTAATGTATTACAAAAGGTCATACAATGTGCACCCACTAGAACAAAAAAGGCAAAGTGGAGCCCCCGCTCTCACGAAATGTAAGGCGGAAGACAACAAGATAGCGTCACTCAGCTTTCTTGAAGTCCTGATGAGAAACCTGTGACTGGATGACTTCCTGGGAAAGCAAAGGATTTGTAGCGGTCTCCATTAGCGCCACCCGGCACTGGACTGCGCTCCTCACAAGAAGCAATGGGATCTCAGTAAATAGATAATGAAATCTCTCGGATTTTGAGATTCACCCTCGTAACCAGATAAGATATTTTTTTTCTTTATTTAGAGATAAATAGTCTATGAAGCAAAGTCACAGAAACGTGAAATATTTTCCACAGGGGAAGGAACACACCGGATCTATTAAACGCTTAGAATAATGGTCTGAAATATTGCACAGAGGAAGTTTTCCACTGTCTACACAATATCCCCCTCCCCCATCCTTCCTCCTGTCAATAATCAGACAACAGACGGTACTAAGCCAATTCACAAAACGCGCCAGAATGAGCAGAGCTCCGAATACAAGCAAAACAAGCAAAAGGCTACGCACACCGAGCCATCAATGAGAGGGACGCCGCTGGAAGCCGCCTTCTACAGGCTTGTGGATCAGGACCGATGAGCTGGGTCCATTTTATCTGTAGCCTTATATCTCATGACCTTGTCTTTCTCCCTCCATGTATTGTGCCCATTTTCGGGCGATGCCCACCTTCCCAGCATATCATCTAACATACAAAATAAAGTAACTTTACAAACAGCACTCTGTTATCCTGCTCCCTGGGGTGGGCACTGCTGCCTCCTCCCTCTTTTGCCTTCTCCAGCTTTCCAATGGGTCTTCCTGAGCCTCCTTAAAAGGAACCTGTCACCTGGATTTTGAGTATAGAGCTGAGGACATGGGTTGCTAGATGGCTACTAGCACATCCACAATACCCAGTCCCCATAGCTCTGTGTGCTTTTATTGTGGAAAAATAATAATAAACACAACGATTTGATACATATGGAAATTAACCTGAGATGAGTCAGAGCTTGAATATGACTCTTCTCTGGTCACACAAGTAAGATAGGACTCTTATGTTAATTTGCATAAAAGGCAGGAAGTACAAAAATGCATAATACTTATTGAATTCATCTGCAAATAATATTAAAAGTGTAATTTATATGTTTAGGGTAACACAATGAACATTTAGAAACGCTCAGTGAGGGTAGCATAGTAGAGGTGACAGGTCCCTTTAAGGCTCAGGCTGTGGCCTGCGATAGCCAGCTAGACCCCTCCATGTAGCGCACGCATGCGCCCTCTGGCTCTTATAGGGCTAGCATGTGCACACCCTAATTCACACCAGCTTATGGCTGGCCGACTCTGGGTACTTAAAGCACCTTCCCATAAAATAGGTCGTCTAGCTTGCTAGTTCCTGCAAAGGTGTGCCGATTTGTTTGTGTGTCTGCCCGTGTACCGACTTCTGCCCATTTTATGGATCTTGAACCTCCGTTTGCCTCACTTGACCTGTGCCTGCTCTAACCCTGGACTGTTTACTGGATTGCTCATACTCTGCCTGCATTGACCTCGTGACAAAATCCATTGAATAGTTATTTTTTCTTGCCATTCTTTACTTGAAGTGTTCACCATCACGTTTAGCTCAGCTGCATCTGTATATACACATTAATACACGGACAACCGGGCTGAGCACAGTGCTGACAGTGTAGGGGTGCAGCCTCTTCAGTAGAATAGTAACACCAAGTTGTCTTAGGGTCCATTCACACATCAGCAAAATGGGAGCGGACCCATTCATTTTCAATTTGGCCACAAAAGATGCGGACAGCACACAGTGTGCTGTCTGCATCCGCACCACCATTCCTCGGCCCCGCAAAAAATTGGAACATGTCCTATTTTTGTTCGCAGACACTGACAAGAGAAGGCATTTCTATTATAGTGCCTGCCACGTGCGGGCCGCAAAATGCGGAACGCACATGGCCGGTGTCCGTTGTTTGCAGATCGTAGAACAGTTGTGGACGTGTGAATGGACCCCAATTCATACATTTCCAGGAGGAATAACAGAGGAATAGGACAATACATTTATAAAAGATGTAATATAAGAATTTACTAAAAAAACTGAATCATGTGAGGGCAGAGGTCTACTTTAAGCCATTCAACATGACGCATGAACAGCCCAGGACTTAAAGAAGGCTTTACCTATCATCCATAGGGAGCGTGCTCCATTACAATGTCAAGATGATCCTGAAAACTCCACAGCCCGACAAGGCGAGGCAACAATGTATTGTTATTAATAGACCATTAGTCCAGCAGCCTCCATCATACAGGTAATGATGCTATTCATGCTACATGTGAGCACAAGCCCCACTTTATAGTCTTAAAGGGAACCTGGCACAGCTTTTTAAAGGGCATCTGTCAGCAGATTTGTAGCTATGACACTGGCTGACCTGTTACATGTGCACTTGGCAGCTTAAAGGGGTTGTCCCACTTCATAAAATAGGTTTTATCTAATCTATTTACCCCCACACAACATATCTTCCTATCCATGTTATTATCCAAAAGCTACCTTTCATTCAAAAAATCATGTAAAGCGATTCCTTTGTTGTTTTCTGTATCCCATGGATACGGCCTCTTTCGTCCGGCCGCATCGCTGTGCCGCGCCTGCGCACAACAGCTGAACAAGTACTCGGGCCGCCTCTCCATTCTTACAAGTACGCGCACGCCCGCGCATGCGCAAATACAGCAGGCGGGTGCCGGAATCAAATAGCCGGCACCCGACCTCTATGACAGGGAGCGGGACCTTAGGGGTTAACTGCCGCTGATCGCAGCCCCCTATCATAGAGGTCGGGTGCCGGCTATTTCACTCCGGCACCCACCTCCTGCATTTGTATTAACATTGGTGGCGCAGTGCGCCCCCCCCCAGTATAATATACATTGAGTGCGGCCACCCCCCCCCCAGTATAATAAACATTGAGTGAGGCCCCCCCCCCCCCCAGTATAATAAACATTGAGTGAGGCCCCCCCCCCCAGTATAATATACATTGAGTGCAGCCCCCTCCCAGTATAATATACATTGAGTGCAGCCCCCTCCCAGTATAATATACATTGAGTGCAGCCCCCTCCCAGTATAATAAACATTGGTGGCGCAGTGGGAAGTGCCAATGAGGGTTAAAAAAATAAATAAAAAATTAACTCACCTCCACCAATTGATCGCACAGCTGCCGGTCTCCTGTTCTATCTTCAGGACCTGTGGTGACGTCACTGAGCTAATCACATGGTCCATTACCATGGTGATGGATCATATGATGTACCATGTGATGACCAAAGTGATGTCACCAAAGGTCCTTTCACAGGAGGAGGTGAGTTAATTTTTTATTTATTTTTTTAACCCTCATTGGCACTTCCCACTGCGCCACCAATGTTTATTATACTGGGAGGGAGCCGCACTCAATGTATATTATACTGGGGGGGGGGGGGGTGGCCGCACTCAATGTATATTATACTGGGGGGGGGGTGGCCGCACTGAATGTATATTATACTGGGGGGGGGGGAGGGGCGCACTCAATGTATATTATACTGGGGGGGTGGCCGCACTGAATGTATATTATACTGGGGGGGGGAGGGGCGCACTCAATGTATATTATACTGGGGGGGTGGCCGCACTGAATGTATATTATACTGGGGGGGGCGCACTAAATGTTTATTATACTGGGGGGGGGGGGGCGGGACCTCACATACGGCTCCATGTGGATGACTCATACACATGAACGAGCACGCAGGGTGAGTCATGAGGAGGCGTGGCCTTCACTCAACTGCCTGAGAACCAGGAAGTTATTAGGACATCTACTGCTGGTAAGATTAAAAAAGCAAAGTGGGACAACCCCTTTAAGGCATCTGTATTAGTAATACAGTTGCAAGAAAAAGTATGTGAACCCTTTGGAATGATATGGATTTCTGCACAAATTGGTCATAAAATGTGATCTGATCTTCATCTAAGGCACAACAATAGACAATCACAATTTGTTTAAACTAATAACACACAAAGAATTAAATGTTACCATGTTTTTATTGAACACACCATGTAAACACATTCACAGTGCAGGTGGAAAAGTATGTGAACCCCTTGGATTTAATAACTGGTTGAACCTCCTTTGGCAGCGATAACTTCAACCAAACGTTTCCTGTAGTTGCAGATCAGACGTGCACAACGGTCAGGAGTAATTCTTGACCATTCCTCTTTACAGAACTGTTTCAGTTCAGCAATATTCTTGGGATGTCTGGTGTGAATCGCTTTCTTGAGGTCATGCCACAGCATCTCAATCAGGTTGAGGTCAGGACTCTGACTGGGCCACTCCATAAGGCGTATTTTATTCTGTTTAAGCCATTCTGTTGTTGATTTACTTCTATGCTTTGGGTCGTTGTCCTGTTGCAACACCCATCTTCTGTTGAGCTTCAGCTGGTGGACAGATGGCCTTAAGTTCTCCTGCAAAATGTCTTGATAAACTTGGGAATTCATTTTTCCTTCAACGATAGCAATCCATCTAGGTACTGACGCAGCAAAGCAGCCCCAAACCATGATGCCCCCACCACCATACTTCACAGTTGGGATGAGGTTTTGATGTTGGTGTACTGTGCCTCTTTCTCCACACATAGTGTTCATAGTGTTGTGTGTTTCTTCCAAACAACTCAACTTTGGTTTAATCTGTCCACAGAATATTTTGCCAGTACTGCTGTGGAACATCCAGGTGCTCTTGTGCAAACTGTAAACGTGCAGCAATGTTTTTTTTTTTTGTTTGGACAGCAGTGACTTCTTCTGTGGTATCCTCCCATGAAATCCATTCTTGTTTAGTGTTTTACGTATCGTAGATTCGATAACAGGGAATTTAGCATATTCCAGAGACTTTTGTAAGTCTTTAGCTGACACTAGGATTCTTCTTCACCACACTTAGCAGTCTGCGCTGTGCTCTTGCTCTTTACAGGACAGCCACTCCTAGGGAGAGTAGCAGCAGTGCTGAACTTTCTCCATTTATAAACAATTTGTCTTACCGTGGACTGATTAACAGCAAGGCTTTTGGAGATACTTTTATAACCCTTTCCAGCTTTATGCAAGTCAACAAGTCTTAATTGTAGGTCTTCTGAGAGCTATTTTGTGTGAGGCATCATTTATATCAGGCAATGCTTCTTGTGAAAAGCAAACCCAGAACTAGTGTGTGTTTTTTTTAGGGCAGGGAAGCTGTAGCCAACATCTCCAATCTCATCTCATTGATTGGACTCCAGTTGTCTGACACCTGACTCCAATTAGCTCTTGGAGGTCATTAGTCTAGGGGTTCACATACTTTTTCAATCTGCACTGTGAATGTTTACATGGTGTGTTCAATAAAAACATGGTAACATTTAATTCTGTGTGTTAGTAGTTTAAGCAGACTGTGATTGTCTATTGTTGTGACTTAGATGAAGATCAGATCACATTTTATGACCAATTTGTGCAGAAATCCATATCATTCCAAAGGGTTCACATACTTTTTCTTGCAACTGTAAGTCCATATGTGCCCGCATTGCTGAGAAAAGTGTTTTAATAAATGCAAATGAGCCTCTAGGAGCAACGGGGGTGTTACCATTACTCCTAGAAGGTCTGATTTATCTTCAACTGACACGTCCCCTATACTTTGATTCAGCCAAAGCCAGATATGGATCCCGGAGGTAGAAGTACAAGTCCGTTCTTTATATTTTTGATAGAACCAGAAGTGGATTCGAAAGTTGGCTAAAACAATGCGACCTTTCCCTCATTGTGGAAACCAAAAATCAGGTGTGGATCATAAAAGGAGAGGACCTATAAAGGACAGATACGACTTCTCTGTTGTGAATCCACTCCCAGTTTTGGCTTCAAAAACCTGAACATGTGGCAGTACCCTCACACAGATCACTCCCCCCCCCTTCCTACATGTGGCAGTACCCTCACACAGATCACTCCCCCCCTTCCCACAGTCCTCTATGGGCAGTCTGTGATCTGACAGCCCGTCTTGTCTCTCCAGACTCCTTAGCAGAGAATGAGAGAATGTTAATTTAGGAGAGGGAAGAAAGGAGTGCTTTTCTCTGATAAGTTATATTACAAAGTTTCTATTGATTTATGCAAAGCCTGTTGACTCGACAGTGAATCTCCGCACAACAGCCGGCATGTACCCAGCCTAAAATAGCTGATAACACAAAGAATACCTTGCATGTAAAAGTACATACAGACTAGGTCCATTTAAAAGGGAACCTGTCACCAGGATTTTGTGAATAGAGCTGAGGACATGGGTTGCTAGATGGCCGCTAGCACATCCGCAATACCCAGTCACCATAGCTCTGCGTGCTTTTATTGTGTAAAAAAACTATTTGATACATATGCAATGGTACCTGAGATGAGTCCTGTCCTGGAGAGGAGTCCAACGTGAAGGAGCCCAGCATCCTCAGAATCTCCCCCTTGCTCCCTGACGTCAGAAAGCTAGAGCGTCATAATCTCGCAATTCGCAAGCTAGCGCATCCGCAGTTCCTTCCCTGACGCTGATGCCAGCACAGGGAAGGAACACTATGATGACGCTCGCGCATCGCGATATTACGGCACTCTAGCTTTCTGACATCGGGGAGCAAGGAGGAGATTCAGAGCTATGGGGACTGGGTATTGCGGATGTGATAGCGGCCATCTAGCAACCCATGTCAACCCAGCTCTATACCCAAAATCCCGGTGACAGGTTCCCTTTAAACATTTAAAACAAAACACCTATAAACTTGTGTGATTGAACTACAGAATATGGAAACCACAGCGGGGGGGGGGGGGGGGGGGGCTGGGAGGAGGGAGCTGATAATTATGTCTTGCCAAAATGATATCAACCTATAATAATAAAAAACAACCTGCTGTTTGAGTATAGACTTTTTTGAGGAACCTTCAAAATTTAATAACAGCAATTAGCCACAAAAAGCAGATGCCATCCAATTACAAAGGAACAGAACAAGAAAAGGCACCACGTGTCTGCAACCAAACAGCAGCAGCGACGCAAGTCTTAAAGGAGAAAGACCATCAATAGAGCGGAGGCAAGGAAAACCGGGACACAAGGGAGGATGAATAAGACACAGCGTTAGAGGGATTTCAGAGCCGAGGACATGAGACACGACGCTAATCCATCAGTGAGCTGCAACCCTCCAGTGGGCGATCCACACACTTCTTATGATACCTACAGCCTTATTAATCACCTTGTACAACCTGAAAGACTGCATAACATGCAGCATCTGCCAGGAACATAACCAAAGCTGATGTCTAGGATCAAAGTATAGTAGATGATCAACTCGGATCCAACCAATTATGGAAAAGCTTTACTGGATCATAAATGTGACGTTTTAGGCAAATGTAAAGTCACCCCTTAGGTCCACTGAACAAACTAGTCTTGAGGATCTACATTGGGACACTCTCAGCAGAAGATCTATGGCGAGTTCTTCATTGTAATCACACTTATGGACCACCTGTCCATCCATCAGTGTAGAACGTATTAGGGTTTCCTCACAAACACGTTTTATCACTCTTAGGCTAGTTTCACATTCGCATCATAGCATTCTGGCCGCCTTAATTCTCCATATCCAGCACTGCCAGATGTTACCGGAATACCCACAGACCCTATTAACCATAATGTGGACCCACGGAGAACCGGCCGCTACCCGGCAAATATGCTGGGATTCAGACAGGAAAAATAAATAAGTTGTACGCAGCAGTTTTTGTCTGGCCAGTCAATGCCGGAAGGCTCTGCGGCCAATGTGAAGGAAGTCTTTTGGTTTGCACTTTGCTCCAAGATGGTTGGCATAGGAGCAAATAATATTGGTCAGTGGTTTAAGGCGAGAATGAGAGGTTCTCTTAGAGATAAGGATATTTTCCCCCGAGAGGTTCCCTTATGGTAAGGTTAGGAATTACTGCCATACATCTTCCTATAAGACTAAGAAACACCAGTGGAATGAAAACTGTAAGGATACAGCCACAAAGTGCTTTTAGGAGGAGGTTACAATGCAGATCTGCCTGCAGGATTTTTTGCCAAAGTCAGAAGTGGATTTGAAAAGAATCTGAAATATAAAGGACTTCTACTTCTCTTTCCTGGTGGATCCACTTCTGGCTTTGGCTAAAAGATCTGTCTTAAAAACTACTCCCGAACCCTAAGTCAGCGGCCTACACTTTAGTCCCAGATCCAAGAAGTCTGCGTGGCACCGAGACCATTCTGGGCATGTGACAAACTCAACGTCTAGTGTTGATGCCTATTGCCTTCAGCAACCTCCATCGTGTTTCCATAATATCTCTAACAGTTATCAGCTAGAGCTTGAGGGGTGAAGAGGTTGGTCATGATGACCACCAACCAGGTTGTCTACGCCAAATACAGAGATACAACCACATTAAGAAAAGAAGCAAATATCCAAATACGTATGACTCATATCCACACTTTGCAAAAGCTCAGCACAAGCCCACTTGATAGTGGTCTGCTCAATACCTGAACATATTTCATGAGAAGTTCTTCAGACAATCAAGCAGAACACGTCAGCGTATGCCAATGGTGCCCCGCAGTGGGTGACGGCATGTTCTGGACACTTACCAAACTACACCGAATGCTCCGTAGCCAATGGGACGATCAGGTTCAATATCCAGTTGTTGAGCATGATGAGCGTGCTGATGATGATGATGATGAGCCTTCACTGCTGCTGCCTGCACCTGGGCAGGTGCCACCGCTGCTGCTGGTCCAGGGGCTTGTCCCGGAGCAGGAGATGGGAAGTATGGCTGGGCCTGGCCAGGGTTAAGCATGGCAGCAGCTGCAGCAGCCGCCGCCGCTGCTGCGGCAGCTGAGGATGAAGAGGAAGCAGAGGAAGAGGCAACATGTTGCTGCACGGGATGCACAGCAGCTGCTGACCCGGGGTGAAGATGATGCTGAGGATGAAGGTGATGGTGATGATGCAAGTGAGGAGGGGGCAAGTGGGCCAGGTGGTGGTGGTGATGGTGGTGGTGCCCCCCAGCCGCTGCTGACGTACCCCCATTGTACGCCGCCATCATTTTTGCATTGGCCGGGGTACTACAAAGAGACATTCACAGAAATGCCCTTGGATGGTTCCTGCTGACAGCTCCACCTGTCACTGGGCCATACAGATGTGATCACCAGGACTGTGACAACCCAGAAAGATATTTCATCCTACACCCAAGCTGCGCCCCCGTCGCCTCAACCGCCAGAAGAACCAAAGTCTCCGAGCAACTAACCCGCTACCAACTTGTCCCAGAATCAACGTCGCCCTCCCCCCACCCCCCCAAAGACTGCACCTCCTTAATAAATACTAAAACTCCATATTTTTCTTTTTTAACTGAGGTGCACTGACTTCTCCCTCCAGACCGCTGGTACCAGGTGCCACAGACTACACAAATTAGGAAGTAAACGGCAACCTGGCCCTTCCATCCCACATCCTCCTCTAGCCTGGCAGAGAGATCCCTACCAACCCAGGGACGAGCACAGGCCACCCCCCTGGCACACACATAGAGAGGGGGCTAGCCCAGTCCAGGGGCAGGACGCACACTGACAGCTGCTCAGGCGCCGACAACAAGCAGGGGGTGAGTCGGGGGCAAGGTGAGTGCGGAGGGAGGGGCCGGGGGCACAGGAGACGGCCGAGAGATAAATGGGAGGCTACACCGGCCACACCATCCCTCTGACAGTCACACACTGAGGTATCCCGGCTGCTCTCCTCCCCCAGGATGGCGCTTCTCACGGGAATAGCTCTGGCAAGTGACAGGCTCCACCACAGAAACGCAGGACGGCGGCGGCGACCACCGAGGTCGCGAAGAGAACAATCCACAGGGCTCTAATCCGCCACAGTTCGACCAGTCACAGCAAGCACAGACTGCTAGACGCGGGCAGCCCCAGCAGCCACCTGACGCCGCGTCTGACTGACGGCAACGGCAGCCAATCACAGCCGCCGACTCATTGACGGCCAACCAATACTTCGTGGGAAGCGGGCATCGCGGTGGAAGCAAAAGAAAGGTGGAGTTTGCAAGCCGGACCAATGGGAGAAGAGGGGAGGGACCTGCGAGAGGAGATTCCGCGTGATGGACGGGAAGGGTAGCCAATCGGATGTTGACTCCTACAGACGTCGACACGCCCTCAATGACCTGTATGGAAGAGGTAACGCGGTTAACCCCTTCCTGCCTCGAGGTGACAGCCGGGACGCAGCAGCTGTTATTAGGCTGGCTTTCTCCTGAAGTAGCGATAGACAATATGGCGAGATATTTAATAAACGGAGATATAATAGCAATGTACAGTCCGTCTGTGCAGTGAATGCGAGCTGCTGTTCGCTGTTGTCAGCCATTTGGTGGGAGGCAGACTGTGGTGTTGTACGGGATTACTGACAGGAAGTCTAATATCTGCCCCCGTGCTCCAGCCCCGAGGAGACCCTCTGCTAAGGTTTACCAGTCCTGTCTATAGAGGGACAACTTCGGGGGCTACAATAATATATCTGCTCTCACCCCAAACCAGCGAGACACCTGTCCACAGGTTCGGTGTGCTATTGTAGTGAATGGGGCTGGGCTGTAATACCACACACAACCTGTGGACAGGTGTGGTGCTGTTTTAGGAAGAAAGCAGCCATCTTTTTGTAGATCTGCAGGTACCCCTTTAAGGAGACCAGCTGTGTATGGAGTCTCTGTGACAATGCTCCATGAGAAAATACCATGTAATGAGGTAGCTCTCAGGGAAGGAGAACCTGCTCCCTAGCGCCACCTTTTGGAAGTGGCTCCCTTAGAGCTATTTACACCTTTTGGAGGTCTTTTTTTTTCTTTCTTTCTTATGATTGCATGTTTCTAATTATTTGCGAAAAATCGTGTTTTCAATTGACCTTTATTAAAAATATTGAGCCGTTCTGTCACAAAGGCCTAACTGTTCTTCTAGCTGTGTGACTGGTACTTTCACAGTCATCTAATAACCCTTATCTCTAAATTACTAAAATGTCATAAACACTTATTTAAGCCACATTTTTATCAGTAAGATAAGAATTGAGCTTTAATGAGTGTCAGAGAGAAGAGATAAGGAGCCTGTCAGCTCCCTGTCTGACGGAAAAGGCAGAAAATCCAGAGTCCTACTAGCAGGGATGGCCAACCTGTGGCTCTCCAGCTGTTGGAAAACTACAACTCCCAGCATGCCCAGGCTGCCTACAGCTATCAGCCTACAGCAGGGCATGGTGGGAATTTTAGTTTTACAACAGCTGGAGAGCCGCAGGTTGGCCACCCCTGTACTAGAGGATCTCATCTCTGTACAGAAAAAGGTTTTCATACTAGTGTACTAAATACTAGTGTTAGGACCCGTCTTACAGAGATCGCCTTGACGTCCGGCAGACGGGCTCAGATGATTTTGTACAAAATGCATTTGCCAAGCATCTCACTTTATAAATAAGCGTAGCATTAGCACTATAATATGGCAGCGTGCACCTGCACATTGGGAGGTGCTGACTAACCCCCTTTTCTTTGCAGATGAACATAAGGGGCCATGATACAGTGTGTGGGGGCACATAAGGGGTCGCCATATTAGAGGAGTGATGGGGCGGAGGTTAGCAGTGCTATTGGGGGTGAGTGGCGGCACAACAGGGGCTCCCAAACATAACTTTGCTTGGGGCCCCAGCAGTGCCTGATCCAGACTCAATTCTCATACATTCAGACGGGAGATGTAAAACTCGTCCGTGTTCTGTCCGCTAAAAAAAACCAGACAATTTTCCATCCATGTTGAATCAATTTGGACTGCTTTGGCGTTCCATGTTTTCAATTTTTTTCCATCTGTCAAAAAAAAAAAAAAAAACTGAAAAATACTGACCTGGCGTTTCATGGCAACCATCTCGTAAAAAATGCACCACATGCGGATGGGTCTCTACACTATTCTTTTATTCATTGACCTTTTGAATGGGTGAGTCTGGCATGAAAATCAGATGAAAATAATGTGTTTGCTGATTTTCCTTGCACGGACCTATGGTATCAGGGTTCTGTCCCTTCTACACTTGGACTGCACGCAGAGGACGTGAAATGAGTCTTAAAGGATGTAGTTTATGTCCTTATGTATTGGCGCACACTTGGGCTTCCGGTGCTGATCGCCATCCTACTATTCACACAAGCGAACACTGTTACCGCAAATGTTTTTTTTTTTGTGGGTCACTCAAGTGAATGGGCTTGGGGTTAGCTGGGTTACTGTGGGGTACTTCTTTTATCATGTATGTGTATTGTTGTGTAGTATTTTTGCTGAAAATAATAAAATAACAAGAATAAAAACAAAGAAAAGTTTATTGCAATGTGTGATACAGATGAGGAATGCCAACCAGAGAAACCCCCTGACGGTCTCCGCCTGGTAGACAGAGCTGTAACCTGCACTGCAAAAGAACCTTGTGAGCCATAGGCTGCTAACATAGAGGTGAGGAGGTGCGCCCCCTGCTGGGGAGTCCCAGCATTACAGGGCGACTTCAATGAAAGGTTCATTCATCACTGCTGTCATGTTCTGTGGCTTTCTCAACAGGCAGAGGCGCCCCTGTGACACCCACCTACACCGAGTGCTATGAGCAGTCTGAAATGTCATATTAAAGGGAAACCATAAATCACAGGACATTAGTTCAGTCATATATCACTTACAGGGGCAGGAACACCAACCCAGCCACATAGATTACTGGTGATTAAGTCATTGCTTGGACCTTAGAATATCATTCACTAGTTATTTTATTGGTTAACTGAATACTGATTAAGGCCTAATGCACACAACCGTTGTGTGCATCCGCGTCCGTTCCGTAATTTTTCACAGTTTAGCGGAGGTCCCATTAATTTCTATGGAGCTGTGAAAAAAAAAAACTGATAGTCTTCTGTTTTTTCTCCGCGTCCGTGATCCATGATTCCAGTCCGTCAAAAAAATATAACCTGTCTTATTCTTGTCAGTGGAAAACGGAGGACGGACCCATTCAAGTCAATGGGCCCCTCAAAACAGATGCACAACTGGTATGTCATCCGTGTCCGTTTTTTTCTACAAGACCTTGGTGCAATACAATTACACTTTTCATTAACCTTCCTTTTTTTTCTCCCTGTCAGACCAAAAAAAAAAAGGAAGACACAAGGAAACACAACTGAAGCAAAATCGGACACGGACCACTGAAGCCAAATCACTGACAGTGAAAAAACATGTAGTGTGCATGAGGCCTAAGAGATAAAAATGTTACTGTTTTGGCATTGAGTGTATGGCTTCCTTGTCATCGCGGTCGAGGTGATTTATGGGTGCTAGCTCTGGTCGTGTACTCTGAGAAAAAGTCCCGAGGCCAGCTCATTGAGCACAACGGTGAAGGTTCCAGCTTATCCTCCCTGACCATGACTTGATGTCTGATGACATTTAACTGTGTGCAAAAACAACCTAGAACTAGGGTTTAATGGACGCAAGAGATATTCTCCAAGTGCCCAGCCTAAAGCTCATCCTGTTTTTCAGTTTATTTGGAAAAGTAAAGGACACGCCCCTACCACTTGATTGACAGGGCCAAACATCTTGGCCGGCCCTGACAATCCTGCGCCTGTGCCACTGCTCAGAGTAGCTGCGCAAGTGTAGAACCTCTGCTTGCATTACTGGAGCAGCGACTGCAGGTGCTCCACTTCACCTCCGGGTAGCAGCGCATTTGCTGCACCAGTAGCATTAAAAGAGCCTAGCATAATCAGTGAGTATAACGTTTTTAAAGAAATAAACATATCAACACCTGTTCTTCTTCAGTCTTGCCATACGCATTCGACATATAGGGCCAGATTCTTCATTACACTTACATCTTACTCCACTGTTACATATGTCCAAAGTCACTTTTGGCTAAGTCAGATTTATTAATGATCCTTTAATACTGTGATAAATGTGGTGTGACGGTAGCAGTTTATCCTTCAGTAAGCGGCTTTACAAAAGTCGCACGTCTTTACGAAAAAAATCGCATGTTTTATTAAAAAGTCGCATAAGATAAGCAGGGTCCTCAGTGGAGTGAACTTGCACAATTTTTTGCAACTTTTTGAAATTGTCGCAATAGTAAATCTGTCTAGAGATTCATTTACTTAAGAAAACACTTTCAGAAAATTAGCGAGCATAGTGCAGAGCAGATGTCGCACATTTTTGCGCAGTTTTAGTGATTGCGCAAAAATTTGCAACTTTTTCTTGCTACGTTTTTTTGCAACTTTTTCACTCCATTATTTTGACTTGAGCTAATGATAAATCTGGTCCATAGTATGTTAGCCTAACCCACCGATTTTGGCAGGATTAGCCAACCATCTAATGTATATGGGGGCCTCCCGACTCTCCCCTGATTTTTATCATTGGGAGTTAAGCTGCCCACTAAAGCTGATTGATAGTGGCTTGCTTCCTTCTCCCATTTACAGCACATGCATGCACGGGTGAGATGAGCATGCATGTGTATGGTAACAAGAGTTTGCAGACAATTATCTTGGGTATGGCCAGCTTTACTGTACAGATTACACTGAAGACATTTTTAAAGAAAACTGTAATGGGTTATATTCAGCAAATATGTTATCGCTGACCATACATAGGTGGCCTACCATGCTTGCAACAGTTATATATTCATTTTTATATTGATTCTATGTCTTAAGAATTTCCAGAACAAATTACATGAAAGTTGTATGAGACAAAAATCATCACGTCTCTTATTATTTTATTATTTTTTATGAAAATGATTGGTCTACCAAAATGGCAGCATGTCACATCCATATTCAGTTGCCTTGATGCAGTGAGTACCTGGGGATTACTTCAGGCAGTTGATGAATTTCCACTGAATGTGACAGCAGGATGATAGCGACGTCACTGGACATTTATTGGTCCAAATACAAAAGGAGATCTGTGGTCCGACAGCGATCTCTCCTGTATCCCACATGCACATACATATACGCACAGCTTGGCCAAGCATGTATGTATATTCAGTAGGGAGTGAGGAGAAAGCTGGTGCCGGACACCTCTGACAGAGGCGCATCTACCGGGAAAACAAAATGATCAGGCGTCGAAATTCAAGGCGACTGATCCACAACTCAAGGAGCTCCCCATACGAATTAGATAGTCGATCGGCCCGGGTTCAGCCGACAAAAGTCTAATGTGTATGGCGACCTTTAGACACTAGGGCCAGCCACGCTCTCTGTAGCTATGCCCACGCATAATGATAATGACACTGCAGGGATCCCAAGATTTCTCAACCTGTCAATGAAAAAAACCTCAACAAAATGTGTTACATTCGCTGACATAATACTATGGGGCATATCTTGCCATGTGTTGGCATTGTCATACCGTTCCCTCCCCAGTTGCCCGTTCCAAATTCCAGTGAGGCTGTAATAAACCTGGTGACAAATTCAAATGAATTTGAGCTGACCTGCAATAAGTAAGGCTGCGTTGTGAACACTGGCACTGTAGTCTGGTCACTGTATCCGGCATATATGCCGGCTTTTAACCAGACAAACAATACTAGACAAACCATTTTTTTACCGACCGAAAGCCGGCATATATGCCGGAAAGCATCCAGATCCCATTAGATGCGGCGGTGGTATCTGGCTATGCCTCATACAGTAAACTCCTCTGCCGGAACAGACTGCTGGAGTTCATAGCACAGATGTGACCGCAAGTGTGTTTCTGGAGAAAGAGGAGAGATTTTCTTTCTAACTTCATACAAATGCTTTCAAGGGAATCTGCCACCAGTAACCTCCTGATCCAGCTGTGTGTGTTCAGCTCCTGTCTCATGGTGAATAATGATTCTAGCAGCTCCTGCTAGGGAAATTCCCAGACAGGCTGTGTGTGAGGCTGGCTGTGATTGGTGAAAACTCTTGCTGTGTAAGAAGCTGGCTGTGATTGGACTAAACTTCTGCCCAGCAACAACAGATTAACACTATGCTTATTGTTGTTTCTGCTGTGTCACTGAGCTTACCTTACATTACAAAATGAATCTTAAGGGCATATTATCTTTTTCTGCTTCTGTGAACACAATATATATAACAGTTATATGACATCCAAAACATGATGTCACAGTAAATAACTCTGCCTATGTCTCCAACTCACAAACACAGGAACTGCATTAAGGTTATTAGCAGGTTTAGCTGTATACACATATAAACTATATTAGCAACCTAGGACAGGTCTTCGCTGGCCAGCTACATGCAGCATGTATATAGAGCTGGAGGAGTGAAGCAGTTTTAGGGGATAATATTCAGCGTACGTACTTCCCAAGAAGGCAAAGAAGAAAATTTGTTTTACATTAAGGCAGACCTCCAATGCCACTCAATTCCTGTCCAAATGCACCCAATCCTGCCCTGTCTTCTTTGTGCCCTATGTACAAATAAGGATGGGTCCCCTCACAGTAATGATGTCCCCTAAATTCTCTTCCCCCCCACAGAACAGTGATGTCCCTTTAGTGACCCCTAAACTTACTGCTTACCCCTACACAGTAATGATGCTTTCTCTCCCAACTGATGCCCATTAGTGCCCTCTTCCGAGTATGATGCAATACCCAGTATGATGCCCCTAGTGCCTCTCATACAATGATTTCCCCCCTACATAATATGATGCCCTTTAAGGGCCCCTTTACAGCATGATGGCCCATTAGTGCATCCCTACACCATATGATGCCCCCCCAAGATGATGTGCCCCCTTAGTACCCCCTACACACAGCATGACGGACTCTTTGTGCCCCACACACGGTCTGATGGCTCCTAAGTGGCTCTCACACTATGATACCCCTTTAGCACCTCTCCAGACAGCTTTATGCCCCTAACGTGCCCCCTGGCAGTATATTGTCCTCTAAGTGCCTCCTAAACAGTATAATAGCCAAGTATGCCAACATTATAATGCCATTTAGTGCCTCTCCACTCAGTATGTTGCCTCTTCAGTGCTTCCACTCAAAGGATGATGCTCCATAAGTATATATCAAGGGGAGAAGGACAGAACTGGATTGCGCATTCACAATGCTATGCTTAGATCTAATGAAATTAGCTTTTTAGTACAATATTAAAGTGTACAGCCCCTTATACTACATGCTGTAAAAGAGGCATTAGTGTGCATTCTGATCAAAAGGCATAAGCCCACTCACCACGCCAAGGTCGCCTCTGATAGCAATGGACATGTTGTGTTAGACAACTGTTCACATGGTGCAGTACTGCGTGTGGCCTTTGTTTTTGTGGCGCTGTGCTGGTGGGTTGGTGGGACCCAGTACCATAGGTGGCATTGTCGGACATCAGGGTTGCTGTTTGACTCCTGGGTCCCGCCACCTTCTAGGGCAGTGCCGCTTTGTCACCGCAGTGTGCTGCACCTTTTTAGTCACAGTAGGCGACCTTGGCGTGGTGAGTGGGCTTATGCCTTTTGATCAAAATGTACACTAATGCCTCTGATACAGCATGTAGTATGGGGGCTATACACTTTAATAATGTGCTGAGAAACAAGTTCAATTAGATCTAAGCATAGCATTGTGGATGTGTGATCCAGTTCTGTTTTTCTCCCCTTGATACATGATGCCCCATAAGGACTGGGAACTAAACGTGGCTCTGGAAAAAAAAAAAAAATGTCCCCATGTTGTAAGCGGGTCCAAATTGACAGAAATATATGTAGACAGGGCCAGCAATACTGTAGTGCAGAACAATTTACTGTACCCTGCTAGCTCCCATAAGGAGGGCTTGGGTGGCCCTCCTAGTTATCGTCCCACCATGAAATTTTCTGTAGGACCTATGGCCAATCTGCTCCTGGTTCCCCACACATAGTATAATGCCCGTTAGGTGCTTCCCCACACAGTATGATGCCCCCTAAATGACTGAATCTTACTCTACAAATGACAGTGACACTTCTGTGTAGCAGAATGTTCTTGAAATTACTGTGTGGCACAATTGGGGGCACAATGGGTGGCATAGACTTATTTTAGCCGTGTTTGCCCAGAGGGAAAACATTACACAGCTTTCTTTGGTAAGAGAAGGCAGATTTTTAATAAATCTTCAATTATATCGGGCTGAACCTGGTAACATAACAAAGCCATATATAGTCAGTTCAATTACAATATTACAAAATGCAAATTTTTGTGAATAATAAATCCAACTTGAAAGTTAAGTGGAGCCATTGACCCGCTGCACATAGATTACATAGAATTTGAGGAAAACAACTTGAAATCGTGCTGCTGAAACTAGTGATTATGGTGTTCAAGTTATTTCGGGCTCATTTTCTGCTTTTCTGTCTGGTATACCAAAAAAGACAAGTATTGCTTTGCACCTCTCATTCATGCTCCTGAATCATGTGCGCAGTTTTGGTGTCATTGTCCTGAGATCCGTACAGACCATTCCAGGTTGGGAAAAGAAAACGTAGACGTGATTCTGGGAATCTGTAAATTATATACAGTTAATCAAGCTCATCTGAAAATAGCTCACAGCTTTGTCCTCCCCTCCGTGACAGAATAGAAAGAACATTTCATGCTTCCAAGGAACAATCCAGGGATAAAGAAAGACTGCAGGGCTGACGTGACAATACTGCCGCCTACTAAGTATATATTCCCGTACATTTATACCAGGGTATCTATACCAGAGGCAACAGATTTCCATTTCATCTGTACAATGAACAAGTCAAGGAGCAAGACAGCTGCTTGTGCTGAGTGGCTCTGGTGGCATGTGTCAGGTTTAGTGCAATTCAGAATGCTCATCATTTCTTTTTTTCCCATAGACGCGAATAGAAACACTGTTTGACTGTTGCATGATATTGTCAATGTCCATTGATTTCTGTGGCATCCAATAGAAGAGTGACAAAAGGTGCAGTTGGGGTTTTATGAGGACCACCCATTCTTAACGCTCTACTGGCATACAATGCTGACACAATGAAGCCATTCAGTGCCCAAATAACACCCTCTTACATGCATAAATAGTGGTAGTGGTATAATGCCTGGTGGTCTAGGGTAGTAAAGAGTTTAAAGGGGTCATCAGTATCTGATCAGCAGAGGGACCATGCAGCTGCTGAAAGAGAATGAGAGCTGAACCCGGCACAGTCACTGCACTTTGAACTGAGCTGCGCTCCTGGCTTAAAGTGGTACTGTCACGGCTGAGGATGGGGAAAACCCTCAGCCGTGCGGTATCAGAAGGCGGATGATCAATGCCAGGCCAGGACAGGAATCAGGTCACCTCCTACACATCCCTAATTCTGACCCTGTCTCCTATCCGTATGAGCCAACCCTGAAGGTTAGGAGGGCTCATACTCCGGAACCTGATATTCCTGCTAGCCCTCAGGGTGGCCCTGGACTAGGAGCAGGGTAAGACGACCTGTTCCTCCTAGACACGGAGGGACAGGAGTCACACTGGCCAAGCTACATAGAAAGGGGAACAGACATATGGCAATGACAGGTAAGTGAGACAAATACCACACTTACCTGCCACAGACATACAACCTGGAACCCAAGTACAAGTGCTGCTGCCCAGAACAACACAAAGGACACAGCACACCACAGACATCACACGGGAACCCAGGAAACCATATGCTGCAATAACAAGGAGACCAAACAAACATCTTCTAAACACCATACGTGAACTTATGACCACAAGGGTGGCCCCCACTGGCAGATTGAATTACACAGGAGGCTGCTCCAGCTAACCATGGCTGAAGTACCCCTCAGACTAGAGATATTCACTGAGGCTTTATAGGCCCAAGTAGCCACACCCAACAGACACACCCAGTGTTCACACACACAGAAGGGAATTAACCCTTCCAACACAAGGCAAGGGAAGACGGCCACTTAAAGGGGAAGTACACAAATAAACCCACACTTCACCTGTTGCCGCGGGCAACGGCATGCGTGGTAATCATGTCCTGGGGATCAGCCATAGGGCTGAGACACTGCCACCACATGCACACAACACCACACATTGCCACGGGCAACCAAGCGAAGGAAAGTGTCACTAAACACACCATAGGCCGTGACAGGTACTTCCTGTGCCGGTGCCTGCAGGGTACAGCCTCGGGATAAGTCATCAATATCGGATCATTGGATAAGTATTAGTGATGATCGAACATGCTCGGCCGAACACCAGTTCAGCTGGAGCATCGCGATGTTCGGCCAAATAACCTGTGTCATCGAGCGCCATGCTCAAGTCTCCTCCCCGCACGTTTGTTTACTGCTACGCAACAAATAAACGTGCAGGTAAGTACTGCCACTCACTGTAATGCCGTAGCCATGTTGGTTACTGGCATTACAGTGATTGGTTGGTCTGAACGCATCATCAGGTGCTATAAAGCGTGGTTCGGCCAGTCTTAGTCAGGGAGAGCTGTGCTGTAGAAGAGAGATAGTGCAGAGAATTGAATTTAATTTTTTGGTTAGGCAGGGTTGGTGTTAGAGACCTAAAAGTCCTTTTAAAGACTATTGTTGTGTCTAGCACAAAAATATATTATTAGCGCAACCTGTGCTAAATTGCGTGCGATTACAGGGCCCCAGACAAAAAAAATATCAAGGAGCCATTGGCTCCTAACCTGAAACATGTAGGAGACAAATTTAATTTTTAGTCGCCAAATTTAAAATACATATAATTACGGTATAATAAAAAAAAAAAGGACATGTCTTACCTAGTCACGATACAAAAATTTTGATTTGATTTCGATACAATAAAAAAAGTATTGCAATACTCGATACCTCGCAAAATAAAATACCCAAAAAGCCGCGTGCATTCCACATTTTATGGAACGTCTGGACCATAATAGAACAGTCCGATCCTAATGTTTGTCGGGACAAGGTGACAAAAAATTGCAAATTGCAAGTTTGCAAGTATTTTTTTTCTGTTACGGCGTTCACCGCATAGGAGATATTTTTAAATATTTTAATAGTTTGCACTTTTTCGGGCGTGGCGATATGTAATATGTTTATTTTTTTATTGTTTATATATTTTATATGTAAAATCGTGAAAGGGGGCGATTTAAACTTTTAGTATTTTAGGGGCTAGAACCTTTTCATCCCTTGTCCTATTTACACTAATAGAGCTCTGTTAGGGTGAATAGGACTTTACACTCTCCCTGCTGCCCTGTGCATAGTGCACATAGCAGCAGGGAGCTGACCATGGCAGCCAGGGCTTCAGTAGTGTCCTGGCTGCCATGGTAACCGATCAAAGCCCCAGGATTACACTGCTGGGGCTCGATCAGAAGCTGCCACTGCCACTAATGAGGAGGAGGGGAGGGGACCCTGTGGCCACTGCCACCAATTATTATAATAGTTATAATACTGGGGGGGTTGGGGGCGCACTGCGCCACCAATGATTATACTTTATAATACTGATGTTGGGGGGGCGCACTGTGCCACCAATGATTATACTTTATAATACTGGGGTTGAGGGGGGGGGGGAGGGGGGCGCACTGTGCCACCAATGAATATAGTTTATGCCTGAATACAAACCCAGGCTGCTGGTGCCGGCCATATCCCATACCCGGCCTCTATGACTGCGCGCTGCAATCCTCCGCAATTAGGGTGGCGCACCTGAGGGGGGGATCGCAGCACGCAGTCATAGAGTCTGGGTGCCGGGTATGGGATATGCCCGGAACCCGCAGCCTGCGTTTGTATTAAGGCATAAACTATATTCATTGGTGGCGCAATGGCCACAGCCCCTCCCCTCCTCCTCCCTGCTATCAGTCCATTGGTGGCAGTGTCACAGGGGGGAGGGACTGCCTGCTTCTCCCCTGTGCTGTTGAGGAGAACATGGCACGCGCTGACAGCAGCGCGTTCCATATCAGTTCAACTCGTGTTTGAAAGAGGCAGAGAAGTGAAAGGGTCTAGGCGCAAATGGCGACAAGATTACAAAGTCTTGTCACCATTTTCCAATTCTAAGTCGCATTGGCGACCATTTTGGTCACCATCTGGAGCCCTGGATTAGAGACCCAAAAGTCCTTTTAAGGACTATCGTTGTATCTGGCAACAATATATATTATTAGCGCAACCTGCGCTAAATTGCGTGCAATTGTTAGAGACTCAAAAGTCCTTTTAAGGACTATTGTTGTATCTGGAAGCAATATATAGTTATATTACCTGCACTACATCTCCTGTATAACGTTTGCGCATCCCAAATAGCTGTGACATTCAGTCTAATTTTTTCGCTGAGGGTGGCAGCGACATTACCTGTGCTACATCTCCTGTAAAACATTTGCACATAATAAATATCAGTGACATCCAGTTTAATTTATTTATGCATACACTTACAAAACCTGCGATACTGTACGTGTGACATACTTGCAAGCATATATACCATTTATTTTGGAGAAGGTGAGCAGTAAGGGACGGGGAAGTGGCCGTGCTGCTGATGGTGCACGCAGAGGCCGTGGCCCTGGCGCGGTGAAACTGTGCCTGCTGCCAGAGCACAAGAAAAACAATCATCCATGATACCTAGCTTCATATCCCAGTTTGCAGGGCGGTGCAGGACACCACTCTCGAAGTCACACCAGTGCGACCAGGTGGTCGGTTGGATTGCAGCAGATAATGCTTCCAGTCGGTTAAGCACCACCCTGTCTTCCACAAAGTCCAGTCTCAGTAGCCAAGAGTCTGGTCAACAGAATCCTCACCCTGATCCTCCTTCCTCCCACCATGGAGAGTCTTGGCAAACAAGTGATCCCACACTCTGATATTCCGAGGAGCTCTTTTCATCGCCATTTCTTGATTTGGGCCTCTCACCAAGCCCGCTTGAAGAGGGACATGATGAGATCGTGTGCACTGATGCCCAAACTCTTGAGCCTCCAAAGTCACAAGAAGATGACAGTGGGGAACGGCAATTAGTGTTTCACGAGGTGGATGATGATGAGACACAGTTGCCAATAAGTCAACGGCAATTTGTGTTTCAAGAGGTTGATGATGAGGATGAGATACAGTTGTCAATAAGTGAGGTTGTTGTTAGGTCAACAAGTCAGGAGGATGACCAGAGTGAGGAAGTGGAAGAGGAGGTGGCGGACGATGAAATCACTGACCCAACCTGGGATGGTGGCAAGCCTAGCGAGGACAGCAGTACAGACGGGGAGGGATCCACAGCACCGCAACAGGCTGGAAGAGGCAGTGGGGTGGCAAAAGGGAGAAGGCGGGCCACACCAAACATGCCCGCAACTGTTCCCCAGAGCACCCCTCCCTTGTGGAAATCTCCCTCAACAAGGGGTAGGTGTTCCGCAGTCTGGCGCTTTTTTGAGGAAAGTGCAGACGATAAAAGAATTCTCATTTGCAACCTATGCTGTACCAAAATTAGCAGGGGCGTGAACACTAGCAACCTCACCACCGCCACCATAATCCGCCACATGGCATCAAAGCACCCTAATAGGTGGGCCGAACCCCTGGGTCCACAGTCAGTGTCAGCGGGTAACACCACTGCCTGCTCTTCCTCTGTGTTATGTGCTGGCCAATCCCCTGTCCAAGACGCAGGCCCGGATGCCTCCCGCCCTGCACCTGGACCTTCACAAGCACCATCAGCTAGCACATCCACTTCTGTGTCTCAGCGCAGCGTACAGATGTCTATACCCCCGGCCTTTGAACGAAAGCGCAAATACCCAGCCACCCACCCACAGGCCATAGCACTAAATGCGCACCTTTCCAAATTGCTGACCCTGGAAATGTTGCCATTTAGGCTTGTGGACACTGAGGCTTTCCGCAGCCTGATGGCGGCAGAAGTCCCTTGTTACTCAGTCCCCAGTCGCCACTATTTTTCCCGGTGTGCAGTCTCCACCTTACACCAGTGTGTCCCGTAACATCACCCATTCTCTGACCAACGGAGTTATTGGGAAGGTCCACTTAACGACTGACACATGGACAAGTGCTTGTGGCCAGGGAGGCTACATTTCCCTGACAGCACACTGGGTGAACGTTGTGGAGGCCGGGAGCATGTCGTACCTTGGGATGGCACATGTGCTACCGATGCCAAGGATTGCGGGCCCTACTTCCATCAGGATTTCCGCCACCACCTAGATTAGTGGCTGCACCCCCCCCCCCCTTCTCCTCCTCCACTTCCACCTCTAAATTATCATCTTGCAGCAGCAGTCAGCCATCAGTCAGTAGCTGGAGGCAGTGTAGCACTGCAGTGGGGAAGCGGCAATAGACTGTGCTTAAACTAATATGTTTAGGTGTCAAACAGCACACTGCCGCAGAGCTGTGGCAGGGTATAAGGGACCAGACTGAGCTGTGGCTCTCGCCACTCAACCTAGAACCAGGCATGGTTGTGTCTGATAATGCCCGTAACTTGGTGGTGGCTTTGGAGCTCGGCAGAGGTGGAAATGGGGGAAGACAGTACACAAGGCGATAGCCAGACCACCCTCTGTTCGTCTTCTCAGCGTGAATTGGATGATAATGAGGAGTAGGAGGAGCAGGAGATGGTTGCCTCCGCTACAGAGGGTAGTACCAACAGCAGGTTTATTCCATCTGCTCAGCGTGGATGGGCCAAAGAGGAAGAAGAGGATGAGGAGATTGAGAGTCATCCTCCTGATGACGACAGCAAAGTCTTGTCTGTTGGGACTCTGGCACACATGGCTGACTTTATCTTATGCTGCCTTTTCAGTGACCCTCGCGTTATACGCATTATGGCCAACACCGATTACTGGTTGTTCACCCTTCTCGACCCCAGCTACAAAGAGAACTTCTCATCTCTCATTCCTGTGGTGGAGAGGACTAGCAAAATGGTGCAATACCAGAAGATCCTTGTGGAAAAATTGCTCCAAAAATATCCAGCTGACAACGCTGGCAGCAGAGTAGGTAGTTTCTTGGGCAACCGAGTAGGGGAGGCGAGGGGAACACA
This sequence comes from Bufo gargarizans, assembly GCF_014858855.1. Taxonomy (NCBI): domain Eukaryota; kingdom Metazoa; phylum Chordata; class Amphibia; order Anura; family Bufonidae; genus Bufo; species Bufo gargarizans. The sequence goes on from NC_058082.1 coordinate 495,151,524, forward strand.
CAGCAGTTCCAACAGAGGCAAGGCAACACTCTCCAAGGCCTGGGACAGTTAAATGACACCCCGCCAGCAACCTTGCCCTGATGCACGGCCTAGTGTCACAAGGAGACAAAAGTTTTGGAAGATGGTGAAGGAGTACGTAGCAGACCGTGTCAGCGTCCTCAATGATCCCTCTGTGCCTTACAACTATTGGGTGTCCAAGCTGGATACCTGGCACGAACTTACGCCTTGGAGGTGCTGGCCTGCCCTGCCGCCAGCGTTTTGTCAGAGCAGGTATTTAGTGCTGCTGGGGGCATAATAATTGATAAGCGCATCCGACTGTCAACTGAAAATGGTGACAGGATGACTCTTATCAAAATGAACAAGGCCTGGATTGCCTCTGATTTCTCTACTCCACCAGAGGAAAGCGGCTGAACATAAGGGCACTTTAAATGTGGCTTTTATGATGTATTGAATACACTGTATTCCCATGCACCCCATCCACCACAAAAAAGGGTATATGGTTCAATCTTCCTTTTCTCTTCCTCCTCCTCCATCATATCAACATGCTTATTAGGCTGCCCTCGCTCCTAATGTTTTAGAGGGTCCGCTCAGCAGCAGGCCCTCAACCATAATTTTTTCGATGGTTAGCTCAGCAGCAGGCCCTCAACCATAAATTTTTTTGATGGTCAGCTCAGCAGCAGGCACTCGTCCCTAATGTTTTAGAGAGTCAGCTCAGCAGCAGACCCTCAACCATAATGTTTTAGATGGTCAGATCAGCATCAGGCCCTCGCCCATAATGTTTTAGCTGGTCAGCTCGGCAGCAGGCCCTCGCCCCTAATGTTTTAGATGGTCAGCTCAGCAACAGGCCCTCGCCCATAATGTTTTAGATGGTCAGCTCAGCAGCAGGCCCTCGCCCATAATTTTTTCCATGATCAGATCAGCAGCAGACACTCGCCCCTAATGTTTTAGAGAGTCAGCTCAGCAGCAGACCCTCAACCATAATTTTTTCGATGGTCAGCTCAACGGCAGGCCCAGGCCTCGCCCCTAATCTTTTAGAGAGTCAGCTCACCAGCAGACCTTCAACCATAATTTTTTCGATGGTCAGCTCAGCAGCAGGCCCTCACTCCTAATGTTTTAGATGGTCAGCTCGGCAGCAGACCCTCACCCCTAATTTTTTAGATGGTCAGATCAGCAGCAGGCCTTCGCCCCTAATGTTTTAGCTGGTCACCAGCAGGCCCTTTCTCATAATGTTTTTGAGGGTCACCAGCAGGCCATCAATCATAATTTTTCAAGGGTGTTTGATGCCCTCCTTTATGTGTAATAAAAGGAAGTATTGGAGTACCGGTTTCTTGTAATTTTTGGCAGCCCTTACATTTAGTGCATAGGCTTTATGAGTGTAGAAGCCCCACTACCTGAACAATTGTACCACAATGTGAATAAGGCCCTCCTTTATGTGATATACAGTTTGTATCGGAGTGCATCTTCCTTGTAATTTGTGGCAGCACTATACAGGAAAGAATTTTTTCTAACAATTTTTTCTCTAAAATCGATATTATCTTCGGTTTTGTGCGTATTATGGTCAGTCTGTAAAATTGGCGTACTACTCAGACAACATCATTCCCAGCAGCGACCTGAGAATCCAAGATGCATCCAGACATCCTCCCCATGCTGTTCTAGAACCATTTTGGTGGTGTTTCCATCAATTTCTGACCTTTTCATGTGAACAAGACACCCTCCCCTCTTCAGAGCAGGGGGTGCCTGATTTAATGCTCGGGTTCTCCCATTGACTTCCATTGTACTCGGGTGCTCGGCAGAGCACCCGAGCATCCCGAGGTTTTCTACTCGAGCACCCGAGCACTTTGGTGCTTGATCAACACTAGTAAGTAACACTAAGCTCAGCCCCCCCCCCCCTCCCAATCTGATATTGATGAGCCTAGAAAACCCCTTTAAAGAATTCCAGTAACAACAAGTTATCCCCTGTCCATTAAACATGGGATGTCTCCACCTGCAGGAATCCCCACCAATCACTAGAAAAGGTTCTGTGTCCCCCATTTGAATGGAGTGGCAGGCAAGCGTGGGACTACCTGACATAGCTGAGTACTGTTCTTGACTATCTCCAGCAGTTCCATAGATAAGAATTAAGTGTCAGCGAGCATGTGCTACCACCACTCCACCCATACAAAGAACATAGGACCCCCATTCTCATGACTGATGGAAGTACCAGTGGTCGGAAACCCCATCGATCTAGCAGTTATCCTCTATCCAGTGAATAGGGGATAAGTTGTTAGCTTAGTATGTGAGCACTGGTCGTTTAAGAACTGGAGGAAGGGCACATGCCCTATGGGCAGACAGAGGCACTGCTGGCATAGGAGCAGGCCACAGCCACAATTTCTTGGCCCTGCCTGCTGGAAAGGAGCAGAGTGATGCAGGCAGGGGCACCGTTGCTGTGGCTGTGTCCACCTGGAGGCTGGAGATGCTGACAGACATGGACCATCGGTGTCACATGGGGCAGGTTGCATGCATCTGAAAAAATTTTGAACTCCTAAAATATTCCTAATAAAACGAAATAAGTGGCTATGTAAACACATATATTGATGATGTTGTATCACCCAACTTCAGGAGATGAAAAAGTGCTCAGTGTCATGTATAACAGAGGCATCCGCTTAGCTTCCTTCAGCAGATCCTACATGTATGAAGATGCTACACGTCGCCTTTCTGTGTGTATTGTGGTCTATTTATTATTATATATTAAAGCGCCATTCATTCCATGGCGCTGTACATATGAAAAGAGGTATACATACTGCATATAATAAAAAACAAGTACAATAAGCATGAACTAAACAAGTTACAAACTGGTACAGAAGGACAGAGGACCCTGCCCGCAAGGACTTACAATCTATAAGGGATGAGAGAAGGATACAGAAGGTGAGGATAAAGCTGGTCATAGAGGTATAAGTGGCTGAAGAGGTAGGTTTTCAAGGGATTATGTCATCCCGATTTTCGATACTGAGCTGTTCATATCATCATATCAGTCTCCTTTATCTAATTAAAAATATACTAGTTTTACCCCCACCTGTGCTTTCATTTTTGCTAAAAATCGCTTTTATTTATATCCTAATTACCTTCATAACATGCCCAAGGGGCTGTCCATCCGGTCGTTTGGTACCCAGCCGCTCCCCTTCTCTTGGAGCCCAGCGCTGTCCTGCTGTTAATTATTTACTCCACTCCTCGGCTTTTTTTTTTCTGCAGTGCACCGTAATCTCGCGTATGCGCCGATGTTACACACGTCCGGGCCCGCGCGGTGTCCTGGCAGCGGCCTCATCGTGTTGAATTGCACATGGGCCAGCTTTCTTCGCACTTCACCTGCGTCCTCCGCCTGTCAGCTGATCTGGCGCCACTCCGCTCTTCCTTTCCGGGTCAAGCAAAGTACGAAGAAAGCTGGCGCATGCGCGATTCAACTCGATGAGGCTGCTGCCAGGACACCGAGCGTGCCCGGATGTGTGTAACATCGGCACATGCGCGAGATTACGGCGCACTGTGAAAAAAAAAAAAGCCGAGGAGAGGAGTGAATAATTAACAGCTTCCTCCGCCTGTCAGCTGATCTGGCGCCACTACGCTTTTTCTTTCCGGGTCGAGCGAAATGCGAAGAAAGCTGGAGGGACAGCCCTTGGGCACATTATGAAGGTAATTAGCATATAAATAAAAGCGATTTTTATCAAAAATAAAAGGACAGGTGGGGGTAAAACTAGTATATTTTTAATTAGATAAAGGAGACTGATATGATGATATAAACAGCTGAGTATCGAAAATCAGGCTGACAGAATCCCTTTCAGGTTTCTTTTGAAGGTTTCCACGGTAGGTGAGCATCTGATATGTAGCGGTAGAGGGTTCCAGAGTATGGGGCTGCACGGGAGAAATCTTGCAGGCGATTGTGGGAAGAAGAAATAAGAGAAGAGTAGAGAAGGAGGTCTTGTGAGGATCAGAGATTGCATGTAGGAAGGTCACAGATGTTTGGAGAGGACAGGTAGAGTTAGGGCCGGCGTTAGGGGGGGGGGGGGGGCAAACTGGGCAATTGCCCAGGGCCCCGATCCTCTAAGGGGCCCCCTGCTTCAGTCTCGTAGATTGCAGAAGGTTGAAAAGTCGGGACTCCAGAGTGGGTAATTTCCCAGCTTAGGAGTCCCTGCTCTGACTCCATATATGCATGTGTCCATATATGGAGTCAGTGTTATAAACATGAAAGGGGTATTCCCAAGCATGGTCATTATGCTTATGGAAACCCTGTGTATATAAATCTAATTTAGACTCTATTTTTAAAATGTCTCTGTGGGGATTTGAATTTACAACCTTCCACATTAAAGGCAAAAACCTTAACCACTGGGCTATAGAGCTCAATGCTAAGTTGTTGCTGAAAAACCTCATAGAAGTTTCTCTTGTATAAGACAAGAGAAACTTCTATGCGGTTTTTAACAGGAGAGAAATAAGGTTTTTCAGCACTGACTTAGCATTGAGCTCTATAGCCCAGTGCTTAAGGATTTGGCCCTTAAAGGGGTTGTCTCATCATGGACAATGGGGGCATATCGCTAGGATATGCCCCCATTGTCTTATAGGTGCAGGTCCCACCGCTGGGACCCGCACTTATATTCAGAACGGAGCCCCGCAAGTGAAGGAGGGTGCACTGCGCATGCGCCCTCCATTCATTTTCTATGGGGCCGGCGAAAATAGCTGAGCATTTTCGCCGGCCTATAGAACATAAATGGGGGCCGCCATGCGCGGAACGCTCCCATTCACTTCTATGGGGAGCTGGCTTTGTGTTGGCTGGACCGGAGTCCTCCAGCCACCACCTTGCGGGGCTCCATTCTCTATATAGGCACAGGCACCTATATGCCCCCTTCGTCTATGATGAGACAACCCCTTTAATGTAGAAGGTTGTGAGTTCAAATCCCAACAGAAACTTTTTAAAAATAGAGGCTAAATAAAACTTAAGTACCCAGGGTGTTCCCAACAGTGAAAAATGGAGCAAAACTTAAAATATGATCAAATAACACCCGTATTAACCTACACCAACCTTTTTAACTTGTATAACCAGTATTTTTAAAATGTTTCTGTGGGGATTCGAACTCACAACCTTCTACATTACAGGTAAAAACCTTAGCCACTGGGCTATAGAGCTCAATGCTGAATTGCTGCTGAAAAACCTCAAAGAAGAGAAACTTCTATGAGGTTTTTAAACGCAAGAGACATTTCTATGAGGTATTTCAGCAATAATATAGCATTGAGCTCTACAGCCCAGGTTTCAAGATTTTTGCTTTTAATGTAGAAGATTGTGAGTTTGAATCCCCACAGAACCATTTTAAAAATAGAGGCTAAATGAAACGTAAATACACAGGATGTCCCCAACAGTGAAAAGTTTGATTTTATTGAGAAAAATGGAGCAAAACGTAACATATGATCAAATAACACCCGTATTAACCCACACCAACCTTTTTAACTTGTGTAACCAGTATTTTTAGTTGGGAAAGGTGGCTACCCTAACAGCCCCCCCACTCAGCACCTCTACAGGCCCGCTCACTGCAGCAAGGTAAGGGTATTTTCACACTTGTGTTAAAGTTTTCCGATATTGAGTTCCGTCCCGGGGCTCAATATCGGAAAAAAACTGATCAGTTTTATCCTAATGCATTCTGAATGGAGTGCATTCCATTCAGGATGCATCAGACCTTTAAAAAATGCAAAAAAAAATTAATACCGGATCCTTTTTTTCTGGATGACACCGGAGAGACGGATCTGGTATTGCAATGCATTTGTGAGACGGATCCGCATCCGGAACTGCCTGCCGGAATCCTCTGCCACAAGGGTGAAAGGTGAAAAAAAAAATCTTTTTCTTTTCATCGCTATATTCTGACCCTCATAACTTTTTTAGAGTTATGTCCACAGAGATGTGGGGGGGGGGGGGCTAATTTTTTGCGGGGCGATCTGTCATTTTTGACAATACCATTTTGGGTTGTGTATGACTTGATCACCTTTTATTCCATTTTCTTGGGAGATAAAGTGATGAAAAAAACTCGAAACAGCCTTTTTTTAAAAAAATTCTGTTACACCATTCACCATATGGGCTAACTCTTTTTAAATATTTTAATAGTATGGTCGCTTTCGCATGCGGCGATGCCCATAATGCTTTTTTTTTGTTTCTTTTTATTTTTGGGGAATGGGGGCGATTTAAATTTTTATGTTTTTTTATATTTTCGAAACCTTTTTTTTTCATTTTTTTCTTTTTGTTAAGTCCCACAAGTGGACCACAACTTACAATTATCAGATGTCAATTGCTCCATTATTCTGTATAGAAATCACTATATCACAGTTCAGTGCTGCCATCTAGTTGCCTGAACTGGGATATACTAACAATGAGCCTGGAAGCCTAGTACAGGCTGCGACTCATTTTTAGAACAGGGTGCTTTCCCTGATCTCCACTGGGGGAAAGCGCTCCTAAAGAGGAATCCCACACTTTCGGTTTTTAACACTCTCAGATGCCGTGAGTAAGGGGAACTCATTGCTGTGAGGGGAGGGGGCATGTGGTGTATTCTGGGGCCATGAGGGTGAAGAACTGCGTGAAGAGCTTTACGGGGTGTAAATCTGTGAGGGAGCGCCGGAATTGACAGAATGTAACTTTGCTGTTAGTTAATTATTACAAGATTTGGGGCCCCACTTTTGATTTTGCCCAGGGCCACATTTTGTCTAAAACCGGCCCTGGGTAGAGTATGACTTGTTATGTCATAGTAAGTGTTCTGTACTGGATTCTCTGGGCAATGGGGAGCCAATGTAGAGACTGGCAGAGAGAAGAGACAGGAGCGTAATGGGGTGAGAGGTGAATTAATCAGATGGCAGAGTTGAGGATACATTGGAGGGGTAAGAGAGAGTGTTAGATGGGAAGCCTCAGAGAAGGATGTTACAGTAGTCTAGGCGGGAGATGATGAGGACATGTACAAGCATTTTTGCACACTCTGGATTGAGGAATGTATGGATCCAAGAGATATTTTTGAGTTGGAGGCGGCAGGAGGTAGAAAGGACTTAGATGCGCGATTTGAAGGACAGAGCAAAATCGAAGGTTACCCCATGGCAGCTGACTTGGTTGACCAGGGAGAGTGTGCAGTCATTGACTGTGATAGAAAGGTTTGATGAGGGGGCTGAGTAATATTGGGGAAAAATTATAAATTCTGTTTTATCCATGTTAAGTTTTAGAAAGAGAGAGATGGAGAAGGAGGCTATAGAGCATGGATGTCAAACTCATGGCCCTCCAGATGTTGCAAAACTACAACTCCCATCATTCCCTGATAGCTGTAGTATGCCCAGGCATGATGGGAGTTGTAGTTTTGCAACAGCTGGAGGGCCACGAGTTTGACATCCCTGCTATAGAGGATAGACATTGTGGGATACTGGATAGTAGGGTGGTGATATCTGTACCAGAGAGGTAAATTTGCGTGTCATTCGGATAGAAGTGATACTGGAAGCCACAGGACTCGATGAGCTGTCCCAGGCCGAAGTTTGGGAATAGCAGGGGTCCTAGGACAGAGCCTTGAGGGACACCGACAGAGAGGAGATTAGGAAAGGAATCGTGTGAGTAGGAGACACTAAATGTCTGGTCTTTAAGGTATGATGTGATCCAGTAGAGGGCTAGGTCTGTGATGCCAAGAGATGAGAGAGTACTCTGTGGCACTGTAGGGGTTAACTCCCTCTTTCTCCATGTAGAGGTGCTAGGCTGTGTGGTGCTGATTGGCCCTGCTATATATTCTGTGTTGTGTATCCTACCCCTTTCCCAGTGGCGTAACTAGAGTTCTATGGGCCCCAGGGCAAACTTTAAATTGGGGCCCCCCCGCCAAGACTCCACCCCCGCCAAGACTCCACCCCCGCCAAGACTCCACCCCGCCAAGACTCCACCCCGCCAAGACTCCACCCCCGCCAAGACTCCACCCCCGCCAAGTTAAGTTTAAAAAAAAAATAAAAAAATCAGTTGCAGGTTTTTTGTGTATCCATGGACTACCTCCAGTAATACCAATTTTTTTTTTCCAGACATTATTAACGTCCACTGATGAGCCATCCATCTGCCCCACCCCCACCCTGATTGCAGACAATGGCAATAATAATGTCTGAATTCAGGGGGTGGGGCGGATGGATGGATGATCAGTGGGTGGTAATAATAATGTCTGAAATCAGGATGCGGGTGGGGCGGAATGGCGGATCATGGATGGATCATGAGTGAACAGCAATAATTTATTACCATCCACTGATGATCCATCCATCGGCCCCACCCCGGCCCTGATTTCAGACATTACTACCGTCCGTCCACTGATGATCCATCCATCGGCCCCACTCCGGCCCTGATTTGAGACAATAATAATGTCTGAATTCAGGGGGTGTGGCGGATGGATGGATGATCAGGGGACAACATGGATGAATCATTGCATTACTAATACTACCTACCAGTCTATAGACCAGTCCAGCAGGCAGTGAGGCAGGAGAAGATGGTCCTGGAGTGCAGTACTTCTGCTGCAATGCCCAGCGCTCGCCCTTGGTGTCTGTCTGTCGGTCGGTTGGTCGGTCGGTCGGTCCTCTTCTTTCTTCCTCGGAGAATCGCGCCCTGAGCCCTCTAATCTGTGCTGGCACAGGCACACACTGCTGGGGGGCGGGGCTCTGCCTCTTTTAAATCTGCTCTGGCGGGCTTTTGCTGCGCCTGTGCGCCTAGAGTCTACTCTCCTGAGTCCTGACGTCAGAGACTCTCATCTCGCGTGAGCGGAGGGACGGGTCACGCGGCCGTGGTCATGTGGGTGTATTGTGGGCGTATTGTGGGCGTGTGTAGCTTGAGGGAGGGCCCGGCGGAGGAGCGGCAGCAGCTGAGTGAGGGAGGACGGTGCACACAGGCAGCGCAGGTGAATCAAGCACAGATCAGTTTCGCAGGGCCCGCCTGCCGCCGCAAGCACTTGCTGGCCTGCAGCGGGCCCCCCTACCGCTGGGCCCGGTCGCAGTCGCACTCTCTGCGACCGCGATCGTTACGCCCCTGCCCTTTCCTGTGCACGAAGTCCCAATAGATCTGCCAGGTCACTCTGGTCTGCTAATCCTTTTGTCACCATGTCTCCGGCCCGAGTCTGTCTGCCATCTGACCTTTCTAGTGCCTGTTGCCCTGATCTGTCCATCTGCCTGGCCTGTCATCCTGATCTGTTTGTTTGCTCTGTCTTCTGTCCATTGTCTGGGTTCTGAACCTGTGCCGTCTGCCCTGACCCTGTTTCTCAGATTTGCATACACTCTGCCTGCCTGACCTAAGGCTGGTTGTGTCTATGTGTTTTGCCTGAGTGTCTCTTACTCCTGTGGCTCAGCTGCCAACCACACCAGGACTATTCCACGGGTTAGCATCCATGTGGTTCCCCTGCAGCGAAGACCAGATTCCTGTATAGACTTTAAAGGGTGAAAACCAGGGGATCGCCAGGACAACGCCCTCAGGAATAGCCCAAAATCAAAAAGGTTTGCACAGTGGTTCCACAACCAATGTCTGGAGTCTAATGCTGGAGTCCAAATTCTTAAAGGCATAGCAACCAACAGATTGACCACTATTTGCATGTGGCCCACCTCTATACCATAGTAGCCAGTTGGTAATAGACATTGCCATTGCTAAAGATGGACATAAAACAATATTAATTCTGAGGGGAAAGCAAAGGTCTTACGTGAACAGATACTTTATATATCATAGCAGGTATGGCATGTTGTATGAAATGTGAAGGACTGTAGGATTTTCTGGTGCACTGGACAAACACAACAATGTTCCTGATGTTTAAAGAGACCTAATTCGGGAAGTGAATACCCAGGGTGCAGAGCAGATGGCAACAAAGGAAATCCTCGGGAGCCAGGATTAAAAAGCAATTTTGAGCTTCATTAAAAATGCTCTTTACATTTAGGTCAGGGAGATTAACTCCTCTACTGCCATCAGGCCAGCCCAGGCATTATTGTGGACTCCATGGTATGCCTATGTGTTGTGTGTTACCTCCCTTTCTGCCAAAAAACAGCATCAATATTAAAATAGATGCTAAATATAGCCCGAAAGATTATAAATGTACTGTACCGTGATGAGACAAGCAACTCCAACCAATTTCCTTGTGACAGAAACATTAATATATTCAAGACAATTAAAAATAAATGCAAATACAGTTTTGAATACAACAACAGGAAGTAACTCATCTCAGTTAGGGTCCATTCACACGTCCGTAGGTATTTTTGCGGATCCGCAAAACACGGACACCGGAGTTGCTAGGGTCTCAAAAGATCCGGGGTCCAAGCCCCAATGAATATGGCCCAGTTCTCTAAGTCGCCCCTCCCTCCCCCCACACACCGCATTTTGCTGTACTTGCTATACAGTAGCACATACCTCTCATATCCAGTGCCTCCCAGATGACGTCTCCTCCGATGTAGATTTTCTCTGTCATCCTCTTCTCCATTTGGTCCGGACAACTTCTTTCAGTCGCACCTCGTCTTTGCAGAGTGTGACACACAGACATCTTATCTTCCTAACTTTTCTATCATCATCCCCCAACCTGGAGCCCCCAGTGTTATCCTGCTGCTCACTGTGCTCCCCAATACCCCCTGAAGAGATACACACAGTTCCATGTAAATAACATCCCTCCCTTCAGCCCTAACATACAGTCCCAGTTAAATAACCACAACTCCCAGCATTGCTCTGCCTCTACATTCACTAACCTCTCCTCCTGTAGCAGACATTACCACAGCTTCTTCCCCCAAGACTTCTCCCCTTCACTGCCGTCCTCCTCTGCACTAGTCACATGATGGTGACATCATGGCAGGTCCTTCTCAACTACTGCCTGTTTTACTCGTCACATGACCTGTGATGTCACCACAGGTGCTTCAGATCTTCCACTGCATTAGATTCAATTGTATTGCTGTCCTGAGGACAGCAATACAGTTGTATCTAGCTGGCAGGCAACGCCCCTGCTGGTAGGGTTGATCAGTCTGATAAAAACAATACCCTTCTTATGACTTTCCATGATCCCATTACTGAGAAAACATATTTTTTTATTTATATGCAAATTAACTTATTAGAGCACCAAGGGGCTAGCCCTCGGAGCACCAGTTTGTCACACCCTCTTTGGTTTCAGTCCCTTCTTCTGTATTGACATGGCTAGTCTTCTAGTGGTTGCTCCCCACCTAGCGGCGAGACCTGTATTCACCTACCTGTACTGTATATCCTGGTCTCAGGAGACACAGTGCAAGCACAGGTTTTGGTGTTTGCTCAGTTTGAATATGTGCTGCAGGAGAAACACTAAGCAAGTGCCGAGACCAAAAGATATAGTGCAGGCAGGTGAATACAAGTCTTAGCGGTAGGAGAGCAGCAGTTACTAGAAGACTAGCCCTGTCAATCCAGGGGAAGGGAGGAGGGACTGAAGCTGAAGGGGGTGTAAAAAAACGGTGCTCTAAGGGCTCTGGCCAGCTCCTTTGTGCTCCAGTTAGGCCATTTGAGTAAAAATGCAGTTTTCTCAATAATGAGGCCACAGACAGTCATAAGGGTATAATTTTTATCAGCATGATCAAAACTACCAGGCTGTATGCCTGATTTATTAGGGTTGATTATGCCGACATATGCTCTTTAAAATCCAGGTCCAGGTAACCAATAACATTAGCAATGCTTCTGTGTGGAAAAGTCTGCGTAGGCTAATGTTATGCTGTGTCTGCACGAAAGGGAGAATTTATCAAGACTTATTAAGAGGAGAAAATTTGTGGAAGAGACAAAGGTAGGACCCCACGAATTAAATATTGATGGCCTATCTGTCAGCAGGATTAACCCCATTAAACTAGAAATACTGCCTGACAGTGTTGATCCTGTTGGTTAAAATTATACCTCTTGAAAATCTGTTGTGGTGTTCCTGAGAAAAAAAATACTTTTATTCTTTGTGCAAAAGGGGGCTTCAGTGCACCAAGGGGCTTGACCAGCACTGGAAAAATAAGGAGGTGAGGTGCACTGAAGTGCTAGGCCCCGCCCATTGGTGTTCTTATTTGCATAAGGAATAAAAGTCATTTTTCTCAGGATCACTAGCACCAATTTTCACAAGACATGCATCATTTTAATCGACAGGATCAACCCTACCAGGCAGTATACATGTGAGGCTTAAAAGGCTTGATCCTACTGACAGGTGTTCTTTAAGGCTAGGCTATCAATTTTAATGTCTTGGCGAACCTCTTTAAATGTAGTACAGAAAGAAATAGAGTATAACATGTCTATTTAGGAAGCAGTAAAACTTCCAAAATGCTCTTTGTTGAAATGTGTGCAGCACCACATGCATTTATACCTAGTCATAGGTCTCCTTCACACGAGCGTATATGCAATCCATACATGGCACATATTTTATGTGGGGGGTTCAGCCCGCACAACCCTATGCAGGTGCTTATTGCTGAGGCGAAATACAAATACAAACGCAAAAACACAAATGCAATCGCACTCTGCAACCAGCACTCTGCCCTGCCTTTATGCTGGATGTTGAATAAGGCATTGGTGTACATTTTGGCCAAAGCGTAATAAGCCACTCACCACGTCAAGGTCGCCTTCATGAGTGGTCCCTAACACTAGTTCCTACCTGTTATGGGCCATGACAGCCACATAGAGTCCAGGGAGCGCAGGTACAGCATGCACGCCAAGCACACTCTGCTTTTAACCCCGTCCGGTGCCATTACAGCTTTCATCGGATCCAAGGATGCAAGTACCAACATGCATGCTGAGCCCACTATATACTTCTCCTGGAGCCAAATGGCTACTGGTAGGTGCTATATAAGCAGACTCAGTTTTATACTGACTTTAAAACCAGCATCCAGGGCAGACTAACTGGTCAGGTGTGCATGGCTGCTTGAAGATCGCCACGCCTCCAATATATACTACAAAGAAAAAAATGTGGGGGGTTCAGCCCACACAACCCAGTATCCAGGTGCTCATTGCTTTGGCGAAATACAAATACAAACACAAAAACACAAATGCAATCGCACTCTGCAAACCAGCACTCTGCCCTGCCTTTATGCTGGATGTTGAATAAGGCATTGGTGTACATTTTGGCCAAAGTGTAATAAGCCACTCACCACGTCAAGGTCGCCTTCATGAGTGGTCCCTAACACTAGTTCCTACCTGTTATGGGACAGCCACACAAAGTCCAGGGAGCGCCAGTACAGCATGCACACCAAGCACACTCTGCTTTTAACCCCGTGCGGTGCCATTACAGCTTTCATCGGATCCAGGGATGCAAGTACCAACATGCATGCTGAGTCCACTATATACTTCTCCTAGAGGCTGACCAGTTAGTTTGCCCTGGAGGCTGGTTTTAAAGTCAGTATAAAACTGAGTCTGCTTGTATAGCACCTACCAGTAGCCATTTGGCTCCAGGAGAAGTATATAGTGGGCTCAGCATGCATGTTGGTACTTGCAACCCTGGATCCGATGAAAGCTGTGTGCTTGGCGTGCATGCTGTACCTGCGCTCCCTGGACTTTGTGTGGCTGTCATGGCCCATAACAGGTAGGAACTAGTGTTAGGGACCACTCATGAAGGCGACCTTGACATATTTTATGTACCAGAATCCACTGCTAATGTTAACGAACAGGGCTATTCACATGGGCATATAATTTCCGCCAGTATGAGAAATCTGCAGCATGTACTAGTTTTGTATTTTTAAGGCCCTCTCCATAAGGAGATATTGTATTCCCAAATATTTGCTTCAAAATATGCACATTATAGTCTATAGGAGTGCATCATAAATGCAGGAAGGAAGTAAAAGGCATGTAAACCCGGATGGAATACAGAAGCAATACTGATGACAATCTAGATGGTATAATATCCGGAATCTGTGCGTATTCCAAAACCGGAATGCGGACATATTTCGATATGTTTGTGGGAAAAAGGCCATACTGTAATGTAAAATCATTATTGTAAAGTTCCCTTTTTTATCGTCTGCCATTTATCCTTAAGAAGAATATTATATTTTTTATTCTTTTCTATTACTCAAAGAGCGCAGATGGATTTAATATATCTGCTGTCAGATGTTCTTAAGGGGGATTAGCTCGGCTAAGGTGTTATGTTTGCAGAAAAATATCACAGTTTAGTGAGCCTCATGTCAATCAGTTATGCAATGGTACTCCTTTTGAAATGTCATCTTATAGCCTTGGTTCTGTTAAAATTTCTGCCTGGATAGGTCAGCAGTGGTGTTTATAGACCTTCTGCTTGTACTAAAGGATTATGACACTATAGGGTTTTCAGCCCTTGTTTTTTCAATCTCTACTTTCATATGTAGAAATCTATATAAACAAACACCATATATTATATATAGTATTGGCACACACATCTTAATAATTAAATTCAGGTGTTTTATTCATTCCCATTGCCACAGGTGTATAAAATCCAGCACCTAGCCATGCATTCTGCCTCTACAACCATTTGTGAAAGAATGGGTTGATATAAAGAGCTCAGCGAATTCCAACGTGGATGCCACTACGGCAATAAATCAGATCATGAATGTCTTCCCTCCTAGATATTCCACTATCAACTATGAGTGGTATTATTGGAAATTGTAGGCATTTAGGAACCACATTAACTCAGCCATGAAGTGGAGACCACGAAAAGTTATAGTGTGGGGTCTCCGAGTGCTGAGGAGCATGGTGCATAAAAGTCCCCAACGCTCTGCTGACTCAATAACTGCAGAGTCCAAACCTCCTCTGGCAATAACATCAGCACAAAGACTTTGCACCGTGATCTTCATGGTGTGGGTTTCCTTGGCCGAGCAGCACCATGCAAGCATAACATAACCAAGCACAATGTCAAGTGTCAGACGAAGTGGTGTAAAACATGCCACCACTGGAGTCTGGAGCAGTGGAAATGTGTTCTGTGGTGGGATGAGTCACGCTTCTCTATCTAGAAGTAAGGTTTAGTGGAGGAGGGATAATGCTGTGGAGTTGCTTTTCATGGGTTGACCGAAGTCCTTTAGTTCCAGTGAAGGGAAATCTTAATCTTTAGGCATTCCAAGATATTTTAGACAATTGTATGCTTCCAACTTTGTGTGAATAGTTTGGTGAGGGCCCTTTTCTGTTCCAGCATGGCTGTGCCCCAGTGCACAAAGTAAGGCATGCTTGGGTGCGAGTTTGGTGTGGAAGAACATGAGTGACCCACATAGACGTCTGACCTCAACCCCATCAAACATCTCTGGGATGAACTAGAAATTAAGACTGTGAGTCAGGTACTCTTGTCCAACATCAGTGCTAGACATCACAAATGCTTTTCTGGATGAATGGGCAAAAATTCCCACAAACACACTCCTAAATCTTGTAGAAAGCCTTCCCAGAAGAGTGGAAGCTGTTTTAGCTGTTAAGGGGGACCAACTCTATACTAATGCCTATGGATTTAGAATGGGATGTCATAAAAGCCCTTGTAGGTGTAATGTTCAGGTGTTCCAATAGTTTGCATACCTTTTAAATCTTTCTTTTTCCCCACAATTCTACCTTTTAAAAAAGTAATGAAAGCCAATAATATTTTTATATCTTCCTATTGACTTAAAGGGGTTTTCCCACGAAAAATATTCTAAAGTTTTCAAACAAGCATCTGGATCTTAATACTTCTGTAATTGCATGTAATTAAAGATTTTGTATAGCCACTGAGTTATTCAATATCATCTATCTGTACTGCGTCACCTGCTATTTGGTATTTTTCTTATTTCTTTGTCCTGATCACTGAGATGGCCGCACATGCTCAATTTCATCCTTCATCTGCCTCCTGAGCTGTCATAGGAGGAGAGCTGCAGCAGAAAAGACATGTCTCCTGAGCTGCAGCAGAAAGGACACCCCTCCTGAGCTGCAGCAGAAAGGACACTCCCCCTGAGCTGCCAGCTTGATATAAATTAGCAGAGCAATGAATGGGAAAATCTCTGGATCCATGTGAAGTACAGGGATGGTACTAGCTTTGTTAGAAAGACATTGTCATGTACTGTATTATGTCGGATTTTAATTTTTTACAATAATTATGGGATAACCCCTTTAATGGGCAAATACAAAGAAAAACAAGTAAAAAATTACACATACATGCTTTATTTTAGGAATCCTAAAACTCATAAAGATGGTTCTCAAAGCAAATAAAATTTACAAACCAAGGTCCTATGTACACGACAATATTACAGTTCAGTTGTGTGTATAACATGTCTTCATCATTCTGATATGGTGTATATTATACCATTGAATTATAATATTTCATTCTTAGTTTGAATGGAAGCATTTACATATTTTTCCTAATCTAAATGTAGGGCATATACGGTAGACCTATTCAGCGCAGTTTGCTTCAGTCAAATATGACAGAAATGTTAGAGAACGTTGCACTGGGTTAAACATGTATTATGACTATAATTCAATTATAGTTATAATTTATTTCAATTTCAAATACTGCATATGGTCCTGTTCATTCCTGGAATCTCTGTTTCTGGCAAATTACAGACCTAATAACTATGACGGATTTTACAGCCTGACTGGCTTTCTCCATCAGTTTCCTTTGTTTTATCATATCCTGTTTTTTGGCAAATACAGTTTTTGATGATTATGTATTTTCTCATTAATTTTTTTACGACTTTATATCCTCTCTGTGGAAATCATTGATGCCCATGGTAGTCATTGATTTATAAAGCTGCTATTGATGATTTGCTCAAATACAATCTAGTCAAAATTAACGGTATTTTTTGAAGAATAACGCATCACTGTATTAAATTTTGAATTTTATTTTAGCTGTTTGGTTCTTTAACCCTCTTGTTTCATGCCCCCAGGGTACATTTAGGTGAGAGAGATAGTCTTCCTCTGTTTCTGAATCCTGATAACAGAGTAAGGGCTCATGCACACAACCGTTGTTTTGGTCCGCATCCGAGCCGCAGTTTTTGCGGCTCGGATGCGGACCCATTCACTTCAATGGGGCCGCAAAACATGCTAACGGCACTCCGTGTGCTGTCCGCATCCGTTGCTCCGCTCCGTGACCCCGCAAAAGAAATATAACATGTCCTATTCTTGTCCGATTATTTTAACCCCTTCAACATACAGCCAGTTTCCACCTTCCTAATCAAGCCTAATTTTGCAAATCTGACACGTGTGACTTTATATGGTAATAGCTTTCGAATTCTTTACTTTATCCAAGCGATTCTGAGATTATTTTTTCATGATACACCGTAGTTCAAGTTATTGGTAAATTTGGTTTAATATTTTTTACCTTAAAAGAAAATCTAAATTTAAAGAAAATTTTAAAAAATTATAAATGTTCTAAATATGAATTTCTCTGTTTTTAAAGGGAATCTGTCACCAGGTTTTAGCATATTAAGCTGTCACCATTGCCATGTACAATAAACTACCTTATTTCCTGCTGTGGTCTTCTTTTTTGGTTATGCAAATGAATCTCCAAGGTGCCCAGAGGGGCGTTATTCAGGCTTGGACTGGTCCACAGGGGTACAGGAGAATCCCCCGGTGGGCCCCTGAGCAAAGCGGGCCCCTAGTATCCCACCCCCTGCACAAGTGGCACATAACACAGTAGACTTACTGCACTACATACATATATTCAATGTGCTGCACCACAATCAGGTTATGTTCATATTAAAAAACTTGATAGATTATTAAATAAACTCCCCAGTTTATTATTATAGACACGATCAGAGCTGAGATGACTTCTAGGTATAGAGGAAAGCTGCCAGTGTCCTCTTTTTCCCAGGACCTACCTTCTCAAAGTTGCTGCAGGGGCCCCATTTTCAATCATCTGGTAGCATCTTGCTGCTGTGTGAGCAGGTAATATTTGAATGTATCCATACTGTGGGCCCCCAAAATAATTTTACTGGTAGGCCCTAGGCACCCCAGTACGACAGTGGCGTTCTTCTTCTTTTCCTGAGCCCAGTAACGCCTCCCTGCAGTGCCCAGCCCGCCTTCATTTCCAGCCCAAGCACGCCTCCTCATCAAGAAATATCCTCCCACAGTCGAGGTGAACGGCGCCGCCCCTTCCGCTACATCATCTAATACATTCCAGCTAAGGTGAGAGGAAGAAGCCAAACTGTCGTTTTAATAAGACATAAAAACATAGGGGGCCATTTATTAAGACCGGCGTTTTAGATGCTATATCTGGGAGCAGGGCCGTCTTTACCAAGGGGCAGCTGCCCCGGGCCCAGTTGTTCCTGGGATGCACAAGGTAGCTGCCTCTTGAGCCCTGCTAGCCACTGCCCCAGGTGTCAGGCCATGCCTGCCAACACTGAGTCCAGGCAGCGTACTGTGAGAGCTGTAATCTAGGACCTTAGATGACATCATCACCATGTGACCAGTAACCTAGCAATATTACTGGTCATATGGCTATGAGGTCATCACAGGTCCTACCAGGAGTGTTGCATGAGAAGTTTGCCTTAACTGTGGAGCTTTTTTTTGTGAAGATTACATCAGAAAAAGGTGACAGGGGCTGTTATGCTAATATACTATAAACTACTCTATAGTCGGGTGCTGTATACTCTGTAGGGGCCTGTATACTGTGGGGGCCTGTATACTGTGTGGGACTGTATACTGTGGGGGCCTGTATACTGTGTGGGACTGTATACTGTGGGGGGCCTGTATACTGTGGGGGGCCTGTATACTGTGGGGGGCCTGTATACTGTGGGGGGCGGCTGTATACTGTGGGGGGCCTGTATACTATGGGGGGCCTGTATACTGTGGGGGGCTGTATACTGTGGGGGGCTGTATACTGTGTGGGGGCCTGTATACTGTGTGGGGGCCTGTATACTGTGTGGGGGTCTGTATACTGTGTGGGGGCCTGTGTACTGTGGGGGGCTGTATACTGTGGGGGCCTGTGTACTGTGGGGGCCTGTATAGTGTGGGGGGCCTGTATAGTGTGGGGGGCTGTATACTGTGGGGGGCCTGTATGCTGTGGGGGGCCTGTATACTGTGGGGGGCTGTATACTGTGGGGGGCCTGTATGCTGTGGGGGGCCTGTATACTGTGGGGGGCGGCTGTATACTGTGCGGGGCCTGTATACTGTGGGGGGCTGTATAGTGTGGGGGGTGTATACTGTGGGGGGCTGTATACTGT
Organism: Bufo gargarizans; assembly: GCF_014858855.1. Classification (NCBI taxonomy): domain Eukaryota; kingdom Metazoa; phylum Chordata; class Amphibia; order Anura; family Bufonidae; genus Bufo; species Bufo gargarizans. Next base: position 495,170,604 of record NC_058082.1, read on the forward strand.
GTGGGGGGCTGTATACTGTGTGGGGGCCTGTATACTGTGTGGGGGGCTGTATACTGTGTGGGGGCCTGTGTACTGTGGGGGGCTGTATACTGTGGGGGCCTGTATACTGTGGGGGGGCTGTATAGTGTGGGGGGCTGTATACTGTGGGTGCTGTATATTGTGGAGTGCTATACTGCTGTACTGTATACTGTGGGGGGCTGTATACTGTGGGTGCTGTATAGTGTGGAGTGCTATATTGTTGTAGTGTATAGTGTGGGGGGCTGTATAGTGTGGGGTGCTGTATCGTGTATAGTTTGGGGTGCTGTATACGGTGAGGTGCTATACTGCTCTACTGTATACTGTGAGGTGTTGTATACTGTGGGGTGCTGTATACTGTGGGCTGCTATACTGCTCTACTATATACTGTGGGGTACTGTATAGTGTGGGGTGCTATACTGCATACTGTGTGGTGCTGTATACTATAGGGTGCTATATTGCATACTGTGGGTTGCTGTATACTATAGGGTGCTATACTGCATACTGTGGGGTGCTGGGGTGCACTGTAACACTAGGGTGAGCCGAGCCCTGGTCTCCTTCCTGCAGAGCGGTGCCCACTTCCAGCCTGAGCCCAGCTGCCCAGAACACTCATCCTGAGCCGCTGGAGTCTTCAGAACTGGAAGTATTTACAGTCATTCACTTTACTCTACCAGATGCGTGGATTTTTTGTGTGTGTGTTGTGGTGGAGGCGTGATTGCCTGCTACGGTGTGGGAAGGCGTATTTCAGGATAATAAATGACTCACATAGAGGAACATTTATCAAATCTGCTTTGCCAGTTCTTTGGTGTAAAAATGTCGCAGGTGAAGTAGCGTGTGACGTTTTGTGGCGAATATTGCTAATTTTTGTGAGCTGTGCCTTCCCACGCCACTTTTGAAATGTATTTTTGCTCTCTCATAAGTCAGTCAAGAATAACACTATAGGATATACGGTATATTTCCACGTACAAAAATGTAATCGATAGTATTATGTGCGTATTGTGTAGGGTGTTTTATTTTTATATGTGATTGATTTGACACGGTGGTCCGATTATGCGGCAGTGTTGTAGAGTCGGTGCTTCCTGAGGACTTGCTGTCGGCATTTCAGAAATCCGCTCTGTGCTGAACTTGGATGCCTGAGTGAAAACACAATTCAATATTTTCAGGTTCACTTAGTCAATCCAAGTTAAATTTGCAAGCAGAGGAAAGCACATGTCAGATTGCTGAGACAGGGGATATTTGATCTAAGCCTCAGTGTCTGTGGCCTGTAATAGTATACTTATCTGTCATGCATCTAAACATGCGGGATGAATATAAGAAACAATGGAAACACTACACCAGCATCAGTGTAATGGATTTACCCTGTGGCAGGAAAACATTATGGGGCAGATTTATCAAAACTGGTGCAAAGGAAAACTGGCTTAGTTGCTCATAGCAACCAATCAGATTCCACCTTTCATTTTCCAAAGGAGCTGTGAATAATAAAAAGGTGGAATCTGATTGGTTGCTGTGGGTAACTTAGCCAGTTTTTCTTTGCACCAGTTTTGATAAATCTCCCCCACTGTGTATTTGTGGACAAATTCAGGTGCAAATGCTTTTGATGGTTGGGGTCTATGGGATGAGAACAAATAGTGCAGGGAATCAATGGCGTTATAAGACATAGCTGTATAGATCAGGACATTATTGAAAATAAAAAGTCACTTAAAGGCTATGTACACCTTTAGAGGCATTTTTATCAATATTATTATTATTGCATTGTACTTATTTGGAGCTAAAAAATTTTTTTTCAATTGGTCTTTATTAAAAATATGGAATCCTTTTTTACAGCTTAGACCTGTAGTGGCAGCCTGTGGATTTTATGTCTTATCCATTAGACCAGGAGCTGACTGACTCCTTATCTCTGCTCTCCGACATTATAAACACTCATTAAAGCTCAGTTCTTATCTCACTGATACAAAGGTGGCTTAGGCCTCATGCGGCCGTTGCCCGGCCGTATTGCGACCCGCAAACAGGGGGTCCGCAATATGCAGGCACTGGCCATGTGCTCCCTGCATCACGGATGGAGTGTTTCTGTTGTGTTTCTGTCCGTGCCTCCGCACCGCAAAAAAATAGAACATGTTCAAATTGCGGTCCCCAATGCACGGAAAAGCCGTACAAGGCCATGTGCATGAGGCCTTAAATAAGTGTTTAAGTAAGTTAAGTAATTTAGAGATGGGAGATAAGGGTTATTAGATGACCAGCACAAAGTGAAAGTGTCACTGTGGGATGGAGTGTGCGCAGCCCTAAGCTCCTCCCACACCTCTGTCTCTGCCTACTTACACGTTCCGCCCTAGGCAACGGGGTACAACTAGACGGCGGTCCCTAAACTGAGTACGTGTAGGGCCTTAAAGGTAATAATACAATACGGGAGAAAACAACAAAGTGGCAGGCAGGCACAGGGGGGTAAAAAATACAACAAGGTAAATACGAGCCGAGGTCAGTAGCCCGGAGGTCACATAAATACAAAAGGAGGACGTAAGGTCGAGGTCACAAACAAAGCCAGGGTCAGAAGTCAGGAGGTAATGTCAATACCAGGGAGGATTCAAAATCGAAGTTAGAAAGGAAAGCCGAGGTGAAAACACACAAGGTCACAATACAGAATACGCTAGTGAAGGAAGGAAGACCAATCACAGGTAACCTGTGGCATCAGGCTGCCTGTTTAAATAGCCCTGGCTGGTGGGTCACATGACGTGGCCAGCGTCACGAGACTCACAATACACAGCCCAACACAGCCGAGCACCAATCATCATTATCGGCGCTCAGCTCTCCTGCTGCCATGGAGACGAGGACGCAGGCTGCATCCTCGCCCCTCTCCATGCGCAGGAGGCGCCGGCGGCGCTGCGAAGGAATCACGTGTCGCCGGCCCCTCGTTACAGTACCCCCCCCTTCCACAAGGGTCCACCAGATCCATAATCACTGGATTAGGTTTCTTCGGGTGAGCTAGATGGAATTTCTTCCCAACCTCTTAGCATGCATCTTACAAGCTGGTATCCAAGACCTATTCTCAGGACCTTAACCCTTCCAGTGAACTAAATATTGCAACAAATTCCAGACCTTTCGCACATCAATAATTCTAGAAATTTTGAATTCTAGTTGACCGGCAACTTCCACTGGCGGCGGAGATTCCTGTGTAAGGCTTTATGGAAAACATTATGGATACGAAAGGAATCAGGTAACCGTGAATTAAAAGACACAGGGTTACTGATGTCAATAATCTCATAAGGACTAATAAATCGCGGTGCAAATTTATTCGAAGGTACTTTCTTGGTGGATAACCACACTTTATCTCCCAACCCAAAATCCACTTCTCGAGAGCTTTTTTTTATTTTTTATCAGCATTAGTTTTTTTACTCTCCTGGGGGTTTCTCAGGTTCGACTGAACCTGGGTCCAGACTGTGCACAGTTCTCTAGCCATTAAATTAGCCTCTGGAATTTGCAAAGAGGACTGTAAACAAGAATTAAATCGCGGATGAAAACCAAGATTACATTAAAAAGGTGACATACCAGTAGATGAGTTCACCTGGTTGTTAATGGCGAACTCAGCCAGGGGCAGATGTTTCACCCACAGCTGTTGATTGTTGGAGACATAACACCTCAAATACCGCTCCAGAGACTGGTTCAAACGTTTAGTTTAACCATTGGTTTCAGGATGAAAGGCCGAAGAAAAAGACAGAGAGATGTTACATTTCTGACAAAAAGCCCTCCAAAATCTAGATACGAATTGAACACCTCTATCCGAAACTACATTTTCAGGAATCCCATGTAATCCTGTCACGAGGGTGTCAAGAGCCACGCCTGACTCCGTTGTACCCGGGGTCAGGAGGTCGCAGCGGTTGGCTGCACGCTCTATGTAAGATAGGGATGTTTCCTTATTGTAGCTTTCTGGGTTTGCTTTGCAAACCCTTTTGGCTCACTCAGGGATCCGTAGCTCCTTCTCTCAGCTGTTCCTTGTCCAGCACTCCCAATCCTCCTTATATTCCCCTCTCACACTTCTCTGGTTGCCAGATATAGAGCTTCCTGCCTGGACATCTATTCTGACCCACTGGAGCTGTGTTGCTGCGTTCTCTGATTGTTGCTTTTGAACGCTACCCTCCGGATCCCTGTTGGACCTTTGTGGACAGTTGTTGTCGTCCACCTGGGTGTTTGTGTTTGTCTGTCCTCTCCCTGGTGTTTCCGTCTTAGTGCAGTGGTGAGGACTAGCGATCCCACCGGCCTGTTCATTATCTAGGGATCATTTCAGGGAAAGCCAGGGTTTAGGCACGTGATCGCCGCACGGGTGAGGAACCCGTCTAGGGACGTCAGGGCAGTCAGGTGCCAGCCGCAAGGAGAGTTAGGGGTCACCACCTTTCCCTCTCCCTTGGCCAGGACTTTCCCTTTTTCCTCCCTGTGCGTGTTGTCGGTCATTACATTATATCTGGCCCTTATTTTTGTGTAGGTAAAAAAAAATTTTTTTTTACCTACTTAGAATCCAGTATGGATCCAATTGCTGCTCTGTCCGAACAATTTCATGGCCTGTCTTTGGAGGTGGCAGGATTGAAGGCGTCGGTCCTCCAGCAACAGCAGCAATTAATACAGACCGCAAGCCCAGCGGTTGCTACTGGTAACCAGGTTGTTGCGGAACCCAAGGTACCTCTCCCTGACAGATTTTCTGGGGGAAGGGACAAGTTTTTGACTTTCCGTGAGGCCTGTAAATTATACTTTAAACTGCGTCCTTACTTCTCTGGTAATGAAGAACAGCGGGTGGGTGTTGTTATTTCCCTGCTGCAGGGGAACCCGCAGTCCTGGGCGTTCTCTTTACCTACTGATTCTCAGGCGCTTCGGTCAGTGGATGAGTTTTTCGGGGGCCTTGGGTCTCATATATGACGACCCTGACTGAGTCGCACTGGCTGAATCAAAATTACGGAGACTCCTACAAGGAGAGCGGCCGGTAGAGGAGTATTGCTCTGACTTCCGTAGGTGGGCTACGGATACCCAATGGAACGACCCGGCTCTCAGGAGTCAGTTCTGCTCTGGGTTATCCGAAAGGGTTAAGGATGCGCTTGCATTGTATGAGACCCCCTTTTCCCTTGATGCAGTTATGTCCCTTTCTATCCGTATAGATAGACGCCTTAGGGACAGGTTGAAAAAACCGGAGCCATTGGTAACCCCTCCCAAGCAGCAGTTAGTCTGTACGGACTTAGACGAGCCTATGCAGCTAGGAGGAACTACTCGTCAGGTCCGTCCTCCTGAGGTTCGCTGTAGGCGTGGGGTTTGTTTTTTTTGTGGGGAGAGGGGTCATTTCATTAAGGTCTGTCCTTCTTTCCTCAGAAACAAAAAACCGTCGGAAAACTACTAACCCCAGGCTGTGTGGAGGATGTCAGCCGGGGGGTATATGTTTCCTCCATAGGTACATCGCAATTTGTGTTGCCAGCACTATGGGTTTGTCTCTCTGTACACTACAGAGACCTATTCCCATATTTGCTATTGATTCTGCTCCTCTGTCTCAGAGAAATCTCACCCACATTGTTCATAATTTACACCTTCGGGTAGGGGATCACCATAACGAGATGCTCTCATGTTTTGTTCTGGAGGGGTTTCCCGCTCCGGTAGTGCTGGGTCTTCCCTGGTTGGTAGCGCACAATCCAGTGGTGGATTGGCAGGCCAGGGAGATATTGGAGTGGAGTGAGCCGTGCAGAGAAAATTGCTTAAATAGCAATTGCTTAGTCGCCTCCATAGCTACCCTACCTACATTTGTTTCGGACTTTGAGGACGTTTTTTCTGAAAAGGGTTGTCAGAAGTTACCACCTCATCGTCCTTATGATTGCCCGGTTAACCTTATTCCCGGCGCAAAATTACCCAATACCAGGTTATATAAACTTTCAGGTCCAGAGAGACAAGCCATGAAGGATTATATCTCCGAGAGTTTGGCTAAGGGACACATCAGACCCTCTTCTTCACCCGTGGCTGCAGGGTTTTTCTTTGTTAAAAAGAAAGATGGGGGCCTGCGTCCTTGCCTAGATTTTTGTGAATTCAATCGGATAACCATCCGAGACCCATACCCTCTTCCTCTCATTCCTGACCTGTTTAACCAGATTGCGGGTGCTAGGTGGTTCTCCAAACTCGATCTTAGGGGGGCCTACAATCTGATTCGTATTAAAGAGGGGGATGAGTGGAAAACAGCTTTTAACACCCCTGAGGGGCATTATGAAAATCTAGTTATGCCTTTCGGCCTGACCAATGCTCCTGCCGTCTTTCAACATTTCGTTAATGATATTTTTAGTCATCTAATCGGCAGGTTTGTGGTAATATACCTAGATGATATCTTAATTTATTCGTCTGATCTGAGAACACATGAGGAGCATGTCAGACAAGTACTACAGGTCCTACGGACGAATGAATTATATGCTAAAATTGAAAAATGTGTTTTTTGCCGTTCAGGAGATACAATTCCTAGGTTATTATTTATCTGCGTCAGGTTTCCGTATGGATCCTAGGAAGGTCCAGGCAATTTTGGATTGGGATCTTCCTGAGAACCTCAAAGCACTACAACGGTTCTTGGGCTTCGCAAATTTCTATAGGAAATTCATTAAAAATTATTCGGTGATCGTAAAACCCCTTACTGACATGACTAGGAAGGGGACTGATTTTTCTAAATGGTCTGACGCCGCTAAAGTTGCTTTTTCCTCTCTAAAAGAGAGGTTTACCTCAGCACCTGTACTAGTCTAACCTGATGTCTCTCAGCCTTTTATTGTTGAAGTCGATGTATCAGAGGAGGGAGTGGGGGCTGTACTGTCTCAGGGTCTGTCTCCTAGCAAATGGCGTCCTTGTGCTTTCTTTTCTAAAAAAAACTATCCGCAGCAGAACAGAACTACGATATTGGCAATAGGGAACTGTTAGCTATTAAACTTGCGTTTGAGGAGTGGCGTCACTTTTTAGAGGGGGCAGTCCACCCCGTCACTGTGTTTACGGACCACAAAAATCTGCTGTACCTCGAATCAGCTAAGCGTCTCACCCCTAGACAGGCTAGGTGGTCGCTATTTTTTACCAGGTTTAACTTTGTGATTACCTATCGTCCTGGGGTAAAGAATACCAAGGCTGATGCACTATCTCTTTGTTTCCCTGGAGGGGGTAATGTGAGTGATCCGGTACCCATTCTACAAAGAGGAGTGGTTGTCTCTGCGGTACACTCTGCTTTGGAGGGGAAGGTGTTAGAGGCCCAGGGGGACGCCCCGGTCTCTTGCCCCTCAGAGAAATTGTTTGTACCGTTGAACCTACGTCTCGAATTATTAAAGGAACATCATAATTCGGCACTTGCTGGGCACCCGGGTAGTAAAGCAACCTTAGAGCTATTGTCTCGTCGTTTTTGGTGGCCAAGGTTGCGTCAGGATGTATTGGATTTTGTGTCTTCTTGTTCTACCTGTGCGCGCGCAAAAGTTTCACATACACGGCCTGCAGGGTCTCTATTACCACTCGTCATTCCCAATAGACCATGGACACATCTGTCTATGGATTTTATCACTGACTTACCTTTGTCTGCGGGTAAAACAGTTATTTTGGTAGTAGTGGACAGGTTTAGCAAAATGGCACACTTCATTGCGTTACCCACACTACCTAATGCTAAAACTCTTGCTCAGGTATTCGTCAGTGAGATCGTGAAGCTTCACGGGGTCCCCTCCGATGTTGTTTCGGATCGGGGAACCCAGTTTATTTCTAAATTTTGGAAAGCTTTTTGTTCCCGTTTTGGGGTTCACTTGTCCTTTTCCTCAACTTTCCATCCTCAGTCGAATGGACAGACTGAGCGTACCAACCAAAACCTGGAGACATATCTAAGAGTTGTGGTCGTCATATTTACCGTTAGCTGAGTTTGCCATAAATAATCGCCGTCAGGAATCCACTGGCAAGTCAACATTTCTTGGTGCATATGGTTTTTCATCCCCAATTCTGTACTTTCAAAGAGGGGGGGTCTTCTGGGGTTCCCGAAGAGGAACGGTTTTCGTCATCTCTTTCATCGATATGGCAGAAGGTGCAAGCTAACTTGAAAAATATGGGAGGTAAATACAAATGCATGGCTGATAAGAGACGGTCGCCAGGTCCGGACCTAGGAGTGAATGACTATGTGTGGTTATCTACTAGGAATATCAAATTGAAGGTTCCCTCTTGGAAACTGGGTCCTAGGTTTATTGGTCCTTACAAGATTGTAGCCATCATCAACCCCGTGGCTTTTCGCCTGGAGTTACCTCAGACTTTTAAAATCCATAATGTCTTTCATAAGTCGTTACTCAAAAAATATGTTCCACCTCTAGAACCGTCACCGCTGCCACCCCCTCCTGTTGTCGTGGATGGTAATTTAGAATTTCAGATATCCAAAATTATTAATTCTCGTCGGGTCCGCCGCTCTCTCCAATATCTGGTGCACTGGAGAGGTTACGGTCCCGAGGAAAAAATGTGGGTTCCTGCGTCTGAGGTAAACGCAGACAGGCTAGTTCGGATTTTTCATGCCTCTCATCCTGAGAGACCTGGTCCTGAGTGTCCGGAGGCCCCTCGTAGAGAGGGGGGTACTGTCACAAGGGTGTCAAGAGCCACGTCTGACTCCGTTGTACCCGGGGTCAGGAGGTCGCAGCGGTTGGCTGCACGCTCTATGTAAGATAGGGATGTTTCCTTATTGTAGCTTTCTGGGTTTGCTTTGCAAACCCTTTTGGCTCACTCAGGGATCCGTAGCTCCTTCTCTCAGCTGTTCCTTGTCCAGCACTCCCAATCCTCCTTATATTCCCCTCTCACACTTCTCTGGTTGCCAGATATAGAGCTTCCTGCCTGGACATCTATTCTGACCACTGGAGCTGTGTTGCTGCGTTCTCTGATTGTTGCTTTTGAACGCTACCCTCCGGATCCCTGTTGGACCTTTGTGGACAGTTGTTGTCGTCCACCTGGGTGTTTGTGTTTGTCTGTCCTCTCCCTGGTGTTTCCCTCTTAGTGCAGTGGTGAGGACTAGTGATCCCACCGGCCCGTTCATTATCTAGGGATCATTTCAGGGAAAGCCAGGGTTTAGGCACGTGATCGCCGCACGGGTGAGGAACCCGTCTAGGGACGTCAGGGCAGTCAGGTGCCAGCCGCAAGAAGAGTTAGGGGTCACCACCTTTCCCTCTCCCTTGAGCAGGACTTTCCCTTTTTCCTCCCTGTGCGTATTGTCGGTCATTACAAATCCCATGCTCTACAAACAGGGCCGGCGCAAGGATTTTTGCCGCCCTAGGCAAAGATCCATTTTGCCGCCCCCTCATGTCACTCACTGACAGACACACACACACACACTGACAGACAGACACACATTCAGACACTCACTGAATGACGTACACAGAAACTCACTGACAGACAGACATACACTCACTGACAGACAGACATACACTCACTGACAGACAGACATGCACTCAGACACTCACTGAATGACGTACACAGAAACTCACTGACAGACACTCACTGACAGACATACACCTACCCACTGAAACACAAACACACACACAGAAACTCACAGACACTCACTCACTGGCAAACACACACATATACTCACTGACAAACATACACATACTCACTGACTAACACACAGACACTTACTGACCGACAGACATCCACACTCACTGACATACACTCACTCACTGACATACACACACAGACACTCAATGACAGACACACATATATTTCCTGACAGAAAGACAGACATACATACACTCACTCACTCACTCACTGACTGAAATAAATACACAGGCAGACACTCACTCAGTCAAACACTTAAACACTCACCTCCCTGGGGTCCAGTGTGGTGCAGCTTCTCAGTCCTCCAGCGCGCCGTTTAGTATGCTGGGGCCGGAATGTCGTCATATTCCGGCATCACAGAGGGCGCACGAGGGAGCAGTGGGGAGCTGCTAGAACAGCCTCCCTTGCCTCCCGCCTCCTCTCCTCCGGTAATTTACTGGCAGAGCAGGCACCTGCCATTAGGGTAAGCAGATGCCTGCTCTGCCATATTTAAGAAGGACCTCCACCTCCTGGCCCCCCTGTAACAGCGCTGGGGGCGGCTCAAGAGCAGCTCGCCCAGGGCTGCAGCCCCAGTCAGGGTGAGCCCACTAGGGCGCCCCCAGCAGGCCGGCACCCTAGGCAAACGCCTAGTTTGCCTATATGGTTGCACCGGCCCTGTCTACAAATAGGGAGGCCAAAGTCATAGCATTGGTCAGCTTTGACAGAGGGATAAAATGCACCATCTTACTAAATCTGTCAACCACGGCAAATCGGTGATAAGGTCCATGGAGATATTGGACCAAGGTCTATTAGGGATAAGTAGTGGATGTAACCTAGGAGTCTTGGACTTGGCACACACCTCACATGAGGACACATACGAGTGGACATCTCTAGCCAGAGTGGGCCACCAGTAAAATCTGGATACGAGGTCTTTGGTGTCATTGATATCCAGATGTCCACTAAACACGGAATTATGGCATTCACCCAGCAGTCGGAGACTTAAATGGCCAGGGACAAACAATTTATCTGCAGGGGATTGTACAGGAGCCAAATGTTGTCCCGCAGTTATTTCGGTTGTCAGATCAGAGGAGACCCAAGCCACAATGATGCCTGCTGGTAATATGAGTTCTGGAGGAGTATCAGGATGTTGAAAAGCACAAAAACTTCAGGATAGAGCATCTACTTTAACATTTTTACTTCCTGGCTGAAAGTAACACAAAAGTTAAAACGTGTAAAGAACAATCCCCACCTTGCCTGTCTGGGATTCAAACGTTTAGCAGATTCTAAAAACAATAAATTCTTATGATCAGTCAGAACAGTAACACAATGTTGGGCCCCCTCCAAAAAATGGCGCCATTCCTCAAAGGCCCATTTAATAGCAAGTAACTCCCGTTTCCCAATATCGTAATTTCTCTCAGTGGAAGAGAACTTACAAGAAAAGAAAGAACAGGGTCTCAGATTAGTGAGGTTTGATGACCCCTGGGAGAGTACTGCTCCTACCCCATCCTCGGAAGCATCAACCTCGACTATGAAAGGCCTCTCTTGATTAGGTTGAACCAATATCGGGGCATTAACAAAACATTTCTTGAGTGTTTCGAAAGCCTTTATGGCCTCTGGTGACCAATTCACTAGAACTGACCCCTTCCTGTTTAGGTCGTTGAGAGGTTTAGCAATAACCGAAAAATCTTTGATAAATTTTCAATAATAATTTAAGCAATGCAAAGCTTTAAGAGAGGAGGGCCTCACCCATTTCTGAATAGCCTGTATCTTCCCTGGATCCATCTTAAAGGACTGGGGTGTGAGAATATATCCTAAAATCAAATTTCCTGCACACCAAAAACACATTTTTTACCTTTCTCGAATAGTTGATTCTTACGAAGAACCTCCAATACCTGTCTAATGTGGTAATAGAAACATAGAAACATAGAATGTGTCGGCAGATAAGAACCATTTGGCCCATCTAGTCTGCCCAATATATCTGAATCCTATGAATAGCCCCGGCCCTATCTTATATGAAGGATGGCCTTATGCCTATCCCATGCATGCTTAAACTCCTTCACTGTATTTGCAGCTACCACTTCTGCAGGAAGGCTATTCCATGCATCCACTACCCTCTCAGTAAAGTAATACTTCCTTATATTACTTTTAAACCTTTGCCCCTCTAATTTAAAACTGTGTCCTCTTGTGGTAGTTTTTCTTCTTTTAAATATGCTCTCCTCCTTTACCGAGTTGATTCCCTTTATGTATTTAAAAGTTTCTATCATATCCCCTCGGTCTCTTCTTTCTTCCAAGCTATACATATTAAGGTCTTTTAACCTTTCCTGGTAAGTTTTATCCTGCAATCCATGTACTAGTTTAGTAGCTCTTCTCTGAACTTCTCTGTAATGTGAGAATCCCAGTCAGGTGAATAAATCATAATATCGTCCAAATATACAATCATAAATTTACCAATAAATTGTTTGAAAATATCATTAACAAAATTCTGGAAAACAGCTAAAGCGTTACTTAGACCAAACGGCATGACCAAATACTCGAAATGACCCTCAGGAGTGTTAAATGCCATTTTCCACTCCAATTCAAATAAGATTGTATGCTCCCCAGAGATTAAACTTAGTGAACCAGTGAGCCCCAAGAACCTGATTAAATAGGTCTGAAATCAACGGCAAGGAGTACTGATTTTTAATAGTAATTTTGTTTAACTCTCTGTAATCAATACAAAGTCTCAAACCCCCATCTTTTTTCTCAACAAAGATACTGCCCCCATAGGTGACACTGAGGGTCTAATATGACCTTTTTGTAAGCTTTCCTTCAAATAATCCCTCATAGACATTCGTTCAGGGCTGGACAAGTTAGAAATACGACCCTTAGGCCTCTTTCACACGAGCAAGATTTCCGCGCAGGTGCAATGCGTGAGGTGAACGCATTGCACCCGCACTAAATCTGGACCCACTCATTTCTATGGGGCTGTGCACATGAGCGGTGATTTACACGCATCACTTGTGCGTTGCGTGAAAATCACAGCATGCTCTATTTTGTGTGTTTTTCACGCAACGCAGGCCCCATAGAAGTGAATGGGGCTGCGTGAAAATCGCAAGCATCCGGAAGCAAGTGCGGATGCCGTGCAATTTTCACGCATGGTTGCTAGGAGATGATCTGGATGGGGACCCGATCATTAATTTTTTTCCCTTATAACATGGTTATAAGGGAATGTAATAGCATTCTTAATACAGAATGCTTAGTAAAATAGAGCTGGAGGGGTTAAAAAAAAATAATAATAATTTAACTCACCTTATCCACTTGTTTGCGCAGCCCGGTTTCTCTTCTTTCTTCTTCTTTGCTGTGCAGGAGGAAAAGGACCTGTGGTGATGTCACTGCACTCATCACATGGTCCGTCACATGGTCCATCAACATGGTGATGGGTCATGTGATAGACCATGTAATGAGTGCAATGATGCCATCAAAGGTCCTTTTCCCAGGTCCTAAAGAAAGAAGAAAGAAGAGAAGCCGGGCTGCGCGAACAAGTGGATTAAGAGTTAAATTATTTTTTATAAACTAATTATTTTTGTGAGTTAATTTTTTTAACCCCTCCAGCCCTATTTTACTAAGCTTTCTGTATTAAGAATGCTATTATTTTCCCTTATAACCATGTTATAAGGGAAAATAATACAATCTACACAACACCTAACCCAAACCCGAACTTCTGTGAAGAAGTTCGGGTTTGGGTACCAAACATGCAGATTTTTCTCACGCGCATGCAAAACTAATTAAAATGTTTTGCACTCGCGCTGAAAAATCGCGCATGTTCCCGCAACGCACCCGCATCTTATCCGGCCCATATTTGGATCCTGGAACAAGATCGATGGCGCAATCGAATGGTCTATGAGGAGGAAGGCACTCAGCCTTGGACATAGAAAAAACATCTGTGAAGTCACTAATGTATGGGAGAAGAGTTTTAGACTCTGCAGTGATTCCAGCCTAAATAACAGGTAAACAATACGAGTTACATTTAGGTCCCCATTTCTTTACTTCACCTGTGGTCCAGTTAATAACTGGGTAATGAATCTGGAGCCAAGGCATGCACAAAACTATCTCGGGTACATTTTTTTATATCAAGAACAAACGGATCTCAGTATGGCAAACACCCACAGTCTAGGTTACTTTCGGAGTACAAAATTCTACAGTACCGCCCACTAAAGGAGTAGAGTCGATAGCAACAATGTGGATAGGGTTAGGAAGAGATAATATGGGTACCCAGATGGAAATTGCTAAATCATAATCAATGAAATTAGAGGCGAATCCTGAATCAATAAATGCCTCCCCAAAACCCTTACAGGACCCCAAAGAAACAATCACCGTCACTAAGATTTTCTTTTTTGCTACCTCTGGGAGTACCTTATCCTTCAGGACATCCGGCCTTGAAGATCTTCTGGAGGGAGAAATCTTAGGGCATTGTCGTACCCAGTGGTCGGATTCTCCGCAGTAAAAGCAGGCACCCCTTTGGCGTCTTTGATCCCTTCTGGTCATTCCGAGTTACATGGGTTCTTCTGGAGGATTCCCCAACCTGGCTCTCAATTTCGAAAACGAAAATAAAGCTTACAGCTCTCCTTAAACGCCCAAAAATATTTACGATCTCCTGAAAAACGGTCAGGCAATTTAACATGGGGCTCAATATTTTGGATGGAAGAAGCCTTAATCGGTGGAGCCTGATGCAACTCCTGCTGCTGTAGCCTCTCTCCCAACTCCTGCACGATCTGAGCAAGACTGTGTACTTGATCTGTGAGGAATCGCATAGGTGCCATGGTATTTGGTAGGGCCTGTGATTCTGTCACGGTGGGATGGAGTGTGCGCAGCCCTAAGCTCCACCCACACCTCTGACCCTGCCAACTTGCACGTTCCGCCCTAGGAGACAGGGTACAACTAGACGGCGGTCCCTAAACTGAGTACGTGCAGGGCCTTAAAGGTAATAATACAATACGGGAGAAAACAACACAGCAAAGAAGAAGAAAGAAGAGAAGCCAGGCTGCGGGAACAAGTGGATAAGGTGAGTTAAATTATTATTATTATTATTTTTTTAACCCCTCTAGCCCTATTTTACTAAGCATTTTGTATTAAGACAGGCAGGCACAGGGGGGTAAAAAAATACAGCAAGGTAAATACAAGCCGAGGTCAGTAGCCAGGAGGTCACATAAATACAAAAGGAGGACGCAAGGTCAAGGTCACAAACAAAGCCGAGGTCAGAAGCCAGGAGGTAACGTCAATACCAGGGAGGATTCAAAGTTGAGATCAGAAAGCAAAGCTGAGATCAAAACACACAAGGTCACAATACAGAATACGCTAGTGAAGGAAGGAAGACCAATCACAGGTAACCTGTGGCATCAGGCTGCCTGTTTAAATAGCCCTGGCTGGTGAGTCACATGACGTGGCCAGCGTCACATGACTCACAATACACAGCCCAACACAGCCAAGCACCAATCATCATTATCGGAGCTCAGCTCTACTGCTGCTCGCCTGCTGCCATGGAGACGAGGACGCAGGCTGTGTCCTCGCCCCTCTCCATGCACAGGGCGCCGGCACTGCGAAGAAAGGCCCCTTGTTACAGAAAGTGAAAGTACCAGTCTCACAGTTAGAAAAGCAGTTAACCCTTTGTGACAGAATGGCTCAATATTTTTAATAAAGGCCAATTGAAAATATAGTTTTTAGCCAAAAATGAGTAAAATGCGATCATAAACAAAAATTGCCTCCAAAGGTGTACATAGCCTTTTAAAAAAAGAGGACCTTTCACGTAATTTGACTTTTCAGAATCAGTATCTGGCACTGAAGCCGATGTTTACTAGATGAGATAGGGCAAATTTTTTTAGATCCGCTGCTCTGTTTTGCTGCTGTGCTCGGCGTTCTGTTTGCCGCCCTGTATCAATAGCATTGGTACAGGGAGGAGGAGACGCCAGCGTTTCTTAAGGGGCATCTCCTTTTCCCTGACTGTGGCACCCTCCAATCACAGCGGACCGGAGAAGGTGAGCTGTTTTTTCATAATGGCTGTGACGCTCTCCACTGCGATTGGAGCACATCACAGCCATGGAGAAGGAGACGCCCACTGAGAAACGCTGGCATCTCCTCCGCCCTGTACCAATGCTATTGATTAGCATACAGAACGCCGGCGAAGCGGATCAGCAGATCTGAAAAAAAAATTTGCCCTATTTCATCTAGTAAACAGTGCCAGGTACTGATTTTGAAAAGTCAGCTCACGTGAAAGGTCCTCTTTAGAGAGGTCACCTCTCCTGACATGTCTGTTTTAGTATGAATGAATGGGAGTTACCATTGTCCTTGTCAAAATGTTGTACTATCTGCCACTGGCAGTACTGATTGGGCTATGTCATATTGTGCAGGGACACCCGCCCCCCCTTCCAACCTAGAGCACCCATTTCACAGCCAGTAATATTGATGACCTATCATCAGGATAGGCCATCAATATCTGATCAGTGCGGGTCCAACTGCCAGCACCCCCACTGATCAGCTGTTTGAATAGGAGGCGGCGCTCATACAAGCACTGCTTCCTCCTTGAGATTACAACAGTGTCCTTCCACTACTACTACTAACAGGGAGTCCAGAAAAATGGGTAAGAGTGGAGTAGTTTCTGAAATAAACGCAGATCCCTTTTTTTCTAATCTTGGACAACATTATAACCTAAACATTAAAAAAGGACATATATTAGTAAATCAGAAGTAAGAGTGGTAGCAAATATTTACTAATTGTGTTTAATTTAGCGACATAATTTGTATCAATTTTTAATTGTTTGAACATGCTGACAAAATAAAAGCTGCATATTTGTATAGTCACAACCAATATTGTTGCACTTCCTGTTGTCAAAGATGGCCGCTGCATAGATTCATTAAAATACCAATATTGGTATAGATATAGTAAAATGGGGCTCATTTTCTAAAGGCTGGCGTTTCAAACATCAGTAAAAAGTCTCCCAGACTAAGATGTAGTAATAATAAATATGTTGCATTTGTGTACTTGTCTGTGCGCTAGAAATTTCAAATCTACACTAGATAGGAGCTGGCGTAAATATCGGTTATAATCTATGCCAATTTTCTGGAGTAAATTATCATAAATCTGTCTACCCGTGCTGTCCTACCATCTTCCACTAAGTTCTATCCTTTTGGAAAAAAGAAAAAAAAATATATATATATGGTGGCGGTACATAGACGACATCTTCCTCATCTGGACTGGTGATGAGCTCCATGATTTCCATGGATTCCTTAATGGAGTCGACAATGCACTACAATTTACTTTGGTGCATTCACATGTAGAAATGCAGTTTTTGGATACGCGGGTGATCCTATCGGATGGCAGGTTGCAGACAGAACTGTTCACCAAGCCGACCGACAGGAATACGCTGTTGACATATAGCAGCAATCAACCTAGATCTATGGTGAGATCTCTTCCATACTCTCAGTCCTTGCGGGCCAAACGTATCGTTTCAGATCCTGTAATAGCTGACAGTACGTTAGACACACTGATGTACAAATTTGAGAAACGAGGCTATCCAATTAAACTATTGAAAGAAAAGAAGGAATTGGTCGCGCGTTTGGACAGGGACACTATTCTAAAGAGAAAAACACAACAAACACAAATGGTCAGGATTCCCTTTATTTCAACTCACTGTGAACAAAGCACAGATATACAGACGTGGACAAAATTGTTGGTACCCTTTGGTCAATGAAAGAAAAAGTCACAATGGTCACAGAAATAACTTTAATCTGACAAAAGTAATAATAAATTAAAATTCTATAAATGTTAACCAATGAAAGTCACACATTGTTTTTCAACCATGCTTCAACAGAATTATGTAAAAAAATAAACTCATGAAACAGGCATGGACAAAAATGATGGTACCCCTAGAAAACACAGAACATAATGTGACCAAAGGGACATGTTAATTCAAGGTGTGTCCACTAATTAGCATCACAGGTGTCTACAACCTTGTAATCAGCCATTGGGCCTATATATATGGCTCCAGGTAATCACTGTGTTGTTTGGTGATATGGTGTGTACCACACTCGACATGGACCAGAGGAAGCAAAGGAAAGAGCTGTCTCAAGAGATCAGAAAGAAAATTATAGACAAGCATGTTAAAGGTAAAGGCTATAAGACCATCTCCAAGCAACTAGATGTTCCTGTGAGTACAGTTGCACATATTATTCATAAGTTTAAGATCCATGGGACTGTAGCCAACCTCCCTGGACGTGGCCGCAGGAGGAAAATTGATGACAAATCTAAGAGACGGATAATCCGAATGGTAACAAAAGAGCCTAGAAAGACTTCTAAAGAGATTCAAGGTGAACTTCATGCTCAAGGAACATCAGTGTCAGATCGCACCATCCGTCGTTGTTTGAGCCAAAGTGGACTACATGGGAGACGACCAAGGAGGACACCATTGTTGAAAACGAATCATAAAAAAGCAAGACTGGAATATGCCAAACTACATGTTGACAAGCCACAAAGCTTCTGGGAGAATGTCCTGTGGACAGATGAGACAAAAATCGAAGTTTTTGCCAAGGCACATCAGCTGTATGTTCACAGACGAAAAAATGAAGCATATCAAAAAAAGAACACTGTCCCTACTGTGAAACATGGAGGAGGCTCTGTTATGTTCTGGGGCTGCTTTGCTGCGTCTGGCACAGGGTGTCTTGAATCTGTGCAGGGTACAATGAAATCTCAAGACTATCAAGGAATTCTAGAGAGAAATGTACTAGCCAGTGTCAGAAAGCTTGGTCTCAGTCGCAGGTCATGGGTCTTGCAACAGGACAATGACCCAAAACACACCGCTAAAAACACCCAAGAATGGCTAAGAGGAAAAAATTGGACTATTCTAAAGTGGCCTTCTATGAGCCCTGACCTCAATCCTATTGAGCATCTTTGGAAGGAGCTGAAACATGCAGTCTGGAAAAGGCACCCTTCAAACCGGACACAACTGGAGCAGTTTGCTCATGAGGAGTGGGCCAAAATACCTGCTGAGAGGTGCAGATGTCTCATTGACAGTTACAGGAAGCGTTTGATTGCAGTGATTGCCTCAAAAGGTTGCGCAACAAAATATTAAGTTAGGGGTACCATCATTTTTGTCCATGCCTGTTTCATGAGTTTATTTTTTTACATAATTCTGTTGAAGCATGGTTGAAAAACAATGTCTGACTTTCATTGGTTAACATTTATAGAATTTTAATTTATTATTACTTTTGTCAGATTAAAGTTATTTCTGTGACCATTGTGACTTTTTCTTTCATTGACCAAAGGGTACCAACAATTTTGTCCACGTCTGTAGGTAATATTATCCGACGTCATTGGAACATACTGGGCGGTTGCCATAATGCAATTAAGGAGTTTCAATCTCCCCCTATCATGTCCTACCGAAGGTCTAGGAGTATCAGAGACCAACTGGTGAGGGCCGATGTGGGCACTTTGAAAATAGCAAGACAATTGACACTTACAGGCAACAGCGTTGGCTGTTTCCCCTGTTTGTCTTGCGTAAATTGCAAGTACATTCTTAAGGGTAGGACCTTTATACAACCTCGAACTGGGGCTACACATCAGATACGCCACTATCTGACTTGTGACTCCAGTTACATTATTTATGTAATTGTATGCCCTTGCAATCTGGTGTATGTCGGTGAGACGACTGCTGATTTTAAGACATGTTTCAATAATCACCGACTCAGTATTAGGAAGAAACGGCTGGATTTACCAGTTTTCGAAACATTTTGTTAATTCAAAGCATACAGAAAAAGATTTGAAGTGTTGCATCATTGATTTTGTACCAATGCCCAGGAGAGGCGGAAATAGGATTAACCTTTTAAAAAAAAGGGAGTTGAAATGGATCTATACATTAGATTCCCTCAAACCGCATGGTCTGAATGTGGACTACAAAGTTGGGGTTGGCTAGGCATGTGGTTTGCCCTTTGCATGCACAACCTAATGTCGATCTTTCCTGTGTCTGTTATGTGATTTGTGTGTACAAAACACAGATCCCTATTTATGTTATAAGTTCCTATATGTTTTTTATTTCCTAATTTTTCGCCCTTTCTCTTTTTCTTTAGATGATGCGTTGCGGAAGTGGAGGAGAGGAGAACTGGTACTGCGTTCATATGGGGTTGTGCGGCCACAATGCGCAGAAATTGTTTGTATTTTAAAAAATTGGTACATTGTTCTTTTCAGCCACGGTCCGTTAGATGCATGGCGGGTGGTCATGAGGAGAACCCTCACCCAAGGGTGGTGATAGGTGGGTTTTGTCCACTGATGCGGTACGACCCTGTATCCTTATGCAGTGACGTAGTCGCTCTTTGGTCACGGCTGGAGACTCCGCCTCGTTCATGTTGCGGTAGCCTTCATCCGATCCCACGTAGCCACCAGTATAGACAAAGGACATATATATATGTCATTACCACCCTGATCCTGCAATATACCGGACCTTCCTGATACATTATGTACCTGCACCTGGTAATGGGTTAACATCACCCTCATCCAAGATGGCCGAATCGACACTGTTGCTTGAAAGCGCATGCGCCGCTGTCACGACCCTTGGTCATGGTCGTGACTCCTTGGGTGCCGCATGCTGTTGCCCGCGGTTTTCCGTTGTCAACCGCAGCTGGGAGCACTTCGTTGTTGCCTCAGGTGCGGTTGCCGCGGACAATAGGCATGCGTGTGGTTGCCCTTGACAAGGTGTTTTTATGTGCACTCCCTTTGTCATTTTGTGGTGCACGAGGTTACGTGTTGTTTGCACGGAGACTCCTCTCTTCACCTGCGGTTGTCCGCGGCAACGTCTGGTGATGTTTGCATGCTGTGGAAGTGTCTTGGCCCGTTGGCTGTTCTTGAGGACACGGTTGCCACGCATGCCGTTGCCGTCGGAGACAGGTGAGTGAGTTTGTGTGCTTTCCCCTTTATGTGTGTTTTCCCTTCTGTGGTGTAGGAAGGGTTAACTCCCTTCCCAGTGTGTCTGTGAGTCACTGGGTGTGTCTGACCGTGGGTGTGGCCACCTGGCCTAGTCCTCAGTCCCTGTCTTGGTTCAGTAGGTTGCTCTCAGCCATGCTGGCTGGAGCAGCCTCCTGTCTCCTCCATCTGCTTGGTGGGGACCATCCTTCTGTTCATAAATCTTCGTTAGTTAAATTCATGTTTGGTGTTCAGAAGATGTTTGTGTGGTCTCTTTGTTGGTGCAGCATATGGTTTCCTGGGTTCCCGTGTTATGTCTGGTGTGTGCTGTGTCCTTTATGTTGCTGTGGACATCAGCACTTGTCCATGGGTTCCAGGTTTGTGTGTCCGTGGCAGGTAAGTGCAGGACTAGTCTCACTTACCTGTCATTTCCATATGTCTGTTGATGTTTCCCCTGTGTTGCTTGGCCGTTGAGACTCCTGCTCCTCCGTGCCTAGAAGGAGTAGGGCGTCTGACTCTGTCCCCTAGTTCAGGGCCGACTTGAGGGCTCGTAGGGACTTTTAGGTTCCGGCGTATGAGCCCTCCTACCACCAAGGTCGGCTCATACTGACAGGAGACAGGGTCAGCGTTAGGGACGCAATAGGAGGTGACCTGCTCCCTAACTCTGTGGTCCCTGCCAAGGGGTAACCCTATCATCTCCTGGCACCGCACGGCTGGGGGTTTCCCCCACCGCCAGCCGTGACAGCCGCATGACAAAGACAGTGATACCCGGAAATACGAAACAAACGTCATGTGGTCATGCGCAGTTGAGCTCTAGGCACGCCGGATCGCACACTCCTATGTGGATGATGGCCGTGCTCTCTCCTTCATTATCCGTGCGCATCTCGTATATAGTAAGCACCTGACACTTTATTGAATCAACATTGCATTAAATGATCACAGTTGGTACAGCTGCTAATATTAATCATGTGTTATTGTATGGAGATAACTATATTTTGTAATCACAAATGTATTTTATGTGAAATTATGGGTATTTTGATTACACAATATTGCTTATGTATGTTTTCTCTTTTTCACAGTTCTTTTATATTTGTATTGCACTGTTTATTTTGATGATTTATTAAATTGCTATTGAATGAGTTCACCTGATGTGCAAAACATTGTAATTTGGCACTACACTATATATGTTCAGCATTTGGGTTGTACACACTGCTTGAGGAAGGCTCCTGTGTAGAGCCGAAACGTTGCATGACCTTTGTGGGTAAATAAAGTATTTTTCTATTTTTTATTTGTTGGAGTGCTGCCCGTTTTTACATATTTTTATATATATATATATATATATAGCTCAATGTCAAGAATTTGTAAAAGTTTTGAGCAAAATGCCTTTTGTGCAAAAATCTATGGCCCTGATTTACTAATGTGTCTTGCACCAAAAATGTGTCTGAAAAAAGGGATGCGCAATTTGGCGCATCTAGGATTTATCCATTTTAATGACATGCTCGCCAATGAGGTGAGGTTTAGTTTCACAAAATGCTATTGTCTTGTCAGTGTGTGTGCTGTTAATTTAGAAGTTTAAAGGGTACCATCTCAGACATTGGTGGGATATCGACAGAAGATGAATGGAGGGTGACTGCGCATGCAAGGTCCACTCTTCTTCATTTTGTGGGATCCGTTCTAGAGAACCTTCACCTATCAGACATTGGGGGCATATCCTAACAATATACCATCAATGTCTGAGATGGGCTAACCCCATTAAAGGGAATCTGTCACTGGACTGTTTGTAACTGTTTGTATGCTACTGTAGCTCTGCTATAGCCATTTGTAAATATACAATGGTCCCTCAAGTTACAATATTATTAGTTCTTGGACAACCATTGTATGTTGAAACCATTGTCAGTTGAGTAATCGGTTCCCCCAAATTTCATCCAAGATAGGGGAAAATGAATATTTAAGAAAAATAAGCAGATTTCTAAGACAGATAAAACAAGTCCTTACATATAAGGGTCCATTCACACGTCCGTTGTTTGTTTCCTGATCTGTTCCGTTTTTTGCTGTACAGATCTGGACCAGATCTGGACCCATTCATTTTCAATGGGTCCTGAAAAAAAACGGACAGCACAATGTCAGATTTTTTTTCAGGACCCATTGAAAATGAATGGGTCCAGATCTGGTCCAGATCTGTTCAGCAAAAAACGGAACAGATCAGGAAAGAAACAACGGACGTGTGAATGGACCCTTACAGTCAGGAATAGCTGCTAACTAGCAACTAGTACAACTATTTTACCAAAGAAGTGGCCTTGATTGGTTGTGAGTCTGAGGCATTGTATGTTGAGTCTAGTTTCGACTTACGATGGGTCAGAAAAGACCATTGTATGTTGAGGGATCACTGTACCTTTATGTCCAAATCCATCTTCTCTATCCCCCCCCAAAAAAAACATTTTAATAACATGCTAGTTAAGTGAAAAGAACCCAAGGGACTGTACTTATCTGTGCTGGAGCCCAGCCTCGCCCATCAGAATAGAGCCCTGCACCTCCCCCCTCTTCTTCTCTCCACCTCCTAGCTGTGGCACATCTTCTTTCTGTGTGCACCTGCGCCATGTGTTATCTTCTGCTGGCAGCGGCTTCATTAACTGAACTGCGCATACTCCAGTAGTATGTTACATAGGGCTGTAGCGGAGGACATCATATATGGCTCTGGTCTGACATGTCATAATAATAATAATAATAATAATATACATTTACTATGCATTGTAAAGGGAACCTGTCTTGTTGAACATGTTGCAGGTGTCATTTTATAATTTATTCATTTCAATTCCTGCTCATTCTGGGTTTTGAAGTCAATGGAGCTTTTCTATAGATTATAGTTATAAGTTATACTGATTTTTTTTCCTATAAGGCCCATAAGATGCACCTAGGTTTTAGAGGAGGACAATAAGAAAAAAATATTTTTCATTAGACCTCAGATGAGGCCAGCAATCAGACCCCCAATGTTAATCAGACCTTAGCTCACAGCCAAATCAGACCCCCAGTGTTAATAAAATCCTTAATCAGACCTCAGATCAGATAAGACCTCAGATCAGACCCACAATCAGACCTCAGCTCAGAAACCAATGTGAGTGACCCCCAATCAGACCTCAGATCTCAGCCCAATATAAAGAAGACCCTCCATTCAGACCTCAGATGAGACCCCCATACCTAATATCAGCACCCAGCCATATTTCATCGCCCCAAGCTATATTTCAGCAGCCCCAAGCCTCAGATCACCAAATCAAAAATCCACTTACCTATCCTGCACCGGACGCCGCCGATCCATACCTCCAGCTCTCTCTCTTCTTCCTGCCGTCGGCGGTGCTGTGACCCGACGTGAACAGCAGAGGACTAAGAAGCGGTGAGCACAGAATCTTTGCCGCTTCCTGGTCCTCCGGTACTAATGAGCACTTCCACAATAGAAGCTCTCATTAGTATTTGCCCCATAAGACGCATTGATGTTTTCCCCCCACTTTGGGGTGTCCCCCACTTGCGTCTTATGGGGCGAAAAATATGGTATATATCAATCTGCTCTGCTTCTCCTGCTCTATAACATATTGCCTGCAGCTCAAACACCATGTTCAACATGACAGGTTCCCCTTAATGATATTTATGATTACAGCTACATGACTTGCCAGCATCTGTTAGAATAAGCCTCTTCTGCTAGCTGGTTAAAACTCCTGTGGAAGTCATGTATGCTGCGTGCTACGACCACCTGTAACCTCTTCTGCATTTTTCCTTTTGTGCTCAGCTGCAATAGCCTGGATTTCAGAAGCACAACAGGGTCTACTTGTTGGATTTGTGAAGATCAACAACATATCAAATGAATGCAGTGATTTACTAGCTTTATGTTTTATTCTAATTTGACTCTTTAACAAAAAAAATAATTGCACATTCAGATTCTTCCTGTTGTAATTCTTCCTTTCTTATGCTTTGCAACCCAGATCCAATTACCCTACAGCAGAATGAGAAAACCACGAAGGCTCTGTTATTAAATACCCAAAAAGCTGGGCCTTAAATCATTTGTTTAACTCTAGCATTTACAGAAGCACTTAAGCATAGTGATAGCAATTCAAAATGCACAGTGCCATTATCTGCCATCTGCTGTGTGATACAGAGGGCACTCCCTTCACTTGTGTATTTGTGTAAGTGGAAGCTTGTTGTGTGACTCTCGAAAGGAGTATGTTGCCGCCATGTTTTAAAAAAAAAACTTTGTTTCTAGGGTAAAAAAAAGAGTACAAAAAGATTCTAAAGGCCTCTTAACACTGCTCGATAGAGCAGACGATTGTCAGGAGGGAAGCGTTCCTTCCTGGCAGTTGCCTGCTTGTTCGTTGAGGAGAAGGCTCATGCAATATGCCCCCATTGTCCAAGATGGGAAAACCCCTTTAAAGCGTTATTCCATGAATAAACACTAATTTACTCTGTTAGATTGTTAAATACTTTTGGGGCTTTCTTTTGATTTCTTCCTTGTCCATATGTCCACCTAAAGCCCATAATCATGGGACAACCCCATTAAAGGAATACTAAAAAGTGGTAAGTCAAATGAGCGTTTGGCTGATGGCTATTTAAAGTGCATGGCTAATTTGAGCCATCTTTGCCTCACCATCCATTTGGAATTACACAGCAATCTTCTCCAATAAAGGTGCAGTCTCTTAACTGTTGCTTTAACTATGGCACACTTCACAGCTGGCTAGCCATAAGTGCTATTCCAGCAACTACTATAATTCATATGTCTACAGGCAGCTGGCAAATCTATGCAGAACCTCTAAGTCCTCATGTCCCTGAGGTTCACTTAGCAGTTTCTGCCTGCAGCAACTGTCTTGTAAAAACCCAAAGCACCTCCTCAGCCACTTGTGTCTCCAGCTGCGGAGTTCCAGGACCCTCAGCACATCAATCAAGGGGTCCAGCTGACAGTGTTCGTCTATGCCCAATTCCACCCAAGGTGGAAGGCTGGCTTATTTATAGATTTTAATATCTCCACTCAGCGTAGGGAAAGCAACATCATTATGAGTCATAATTTATGACTATACGCTCCCATACTTGCATAGCTGAACTTCCAAGTTACTCACCACCAGTCATAATGTTTAGGGTTGCACTTCCCCAGCGCTATACCGGAAAGAGTATGGCCAATAATGCTGGGCAGGGAGAAAACCACCAAGCCCATTTCAATACCACACTTGAATATACAGTACATCAGTTTTATGCAATGTAATAAAGCAGTTATACACACTATAACAATAATATGCACAGAAAGTTAAGGTACATAAACAACACAAACATGCCCTTCTTTTTGAAAACTAGGGAGGATTTTTAGAAGTTGGCCCATGTAAAAGGGCCTTTAGGTAGATATTCTGCCCAGTAATGAGAGCCGATTGACAATAAAGGAATGTTGATCAGCACTTGTGACCCACATTAACATGTGGCAAGTATCTTTAGTATGGGACGAGCGATCAGTAAGATTATCGTTTATATCCAAACACTTTTTATTAATTGGCAGCAAATTTCCTTTATATATTGGCTGATATGCTACTGACAAATTATGATTTTTGCTACCACCTAAAAGATCTGATTACCCGAAAAATTGCCGTTTGTTTGTTTGTTGAATGATTGGTGGGGAATTTAAATGGTGGCCATACACATTAGTCTAAAGTTTATCAAAATGGATGATGTTTATCAACGAACTAAGTAGTCGGCCTTGTTTAAGATTTTTTTCCGAAAGTCAGAAGAAACATCTTTCGGCCGTATTCCGCTTTCATTATATGGCAAGTGTATGTAATGTATGGCAATTTGAACAACTGTTATGGCCAATATGGACTAAAATGTGTATGGTCGTGTCCGCAAAACCATCGTTCACATCACATTACAATGGAATGTGCAGTATATAGCATTAACATTGCAAACATATAACAAACCAAACTTTGCAGATATCCCCAGGCCTGTGATACTGCATACCCACTTGCTAAAAGGCAAGCCATCTCTAGTTGTTCTTGGACTGTTCCCTGGTATAGAGCAGCAAATGTCCAAAGATGAAGATCTCAGCTGGCTCCCTCCCCTTCCAGTACTGTGGAGAGAAAAGGGTTAAGGACATGAGTGCATGCATAGACATTTAAGCAACCTCAGATGTAGATCCCTCGGGGCTGTTATTGCTGGATGTGGTGCTCTCTGCAGCTGTAACTCCAGATTTCATCTCTGGTCCTTTGGTGACCTCCTATAGTGGAATCAGGAACTGCAAGCTGAGTTTCTAGCAGGGGATCTTGCAGCCTGTCTTCATCTCCAGAGGCACCATCACGACTGTGGTCTAGCTGGAAAGGAGGTTAATACTATGTACTGCACATTCAGTTGTACCAGCATGAGCCAGGCAAGGCTTTCTGAACCCCAATGCAAAATCTACAACCAGGCCTCCCTGTGCGATTTATAATACTGGTTTCATTTTGTGGGGCAGAAAGGCCTTTGGACCAGGACCTGGGTTGAATCATAACTCTGCATCCTTTGTAGCCATTTCCCTGAGCATTACACAAGTTAAAAAGAAGGTAAAAAAACAGCAGAAAAGTAGGATGATGCTCATTCTGGTTCCCTTGTTTGCTAATTTTGTGGTCACCATGGCACGGGTTGTAGATTGGCTGCCCTGAGTTTGTACCCACCTTTTCCCAAATGCACACACGTGCCTTTCCAGCCTCATCAAACAGCTTATCACACAGCACTTAGTTTGTTCAGTACAGTTTTCTTACATGTGCTTTCTAGTGGTTGATAAAGGTTCAGTAAGACGCAAGAAAGAGAACAGCAAACCGGCAGAAATTGTTGCACAAAGCCTGATTTTTGATGGATTCCTTATGGAAAGCATTGATCCAAAATTGAGTTCCATATAATATTACAGCACCAGGATTAATAATATTTTACTTTTAGAATCGCATGCCACATTTTTTGCATTTTATCTATGAAGATGTGACATTACCTTCAGTGCTACAGAGCGGTGGTAGTTATCCCTGTGAAGTGATTTAGTTGCAAAGCGTATTATGAGCTCCTGATTGCTGATGTGAAGCCATGGTGAGAAGGATGCTTCAGTCACAGTTGCTGCTGATTTTATTTTTCTGCTTGCCGAAATCATTTTTATTATGTTGTCTCTTAATTACTCTCTTTCTATATTTATGTCTGCAGCCAAACATACATGAAGTCATCAATATCTCACAAGCAAGTAGAGATTCAGCAGAAACACACCAAATAATTCCTCCGGGAGAATCAATTACCGAGCAGGTGGCACAAAGATGGCTTTTTTTTTTGTTCAGAAGAATCTACTATACAACCTCCCAGGCTTATTATCCGAGATCTCCAACGTGTGTTTAAATTAAGGAGAACATAGCAACATCTTGAATGCTTACCGGCTTTGACATATCATGCAATATATTGGCAAATTTTTTATTTCGCAATTTTTATGGAAACGGTTAGTGATTTTAAAAAACAATGAAGTCCCGATCCACCAGCATGCAATTCATAGTATAAGGCTGGGCTCCAAATTGGCGTCTGGGAGTCAGGGAATAATCAATAGTGATCAGGCCGTGACAATGCAAGGATGGGGAAAAACCCAAGATTGCAGAACAATACTTATTCGCGAGCGTTGCTGTGATGCCTCACATGTACATTTATGTCACTTAAAGGGAACCTGTCACGGGGATTTTGTGTATAGAGCTGAGGACATTGGTTGCTGGATGGCCGCTAGCACATCCACAAGATCCAGTCCCCATAGCTCTGTGTGCTTTTATTGTGTTAAAAAAACTATTTGATACATATGCAAATTAACCTGAGATGAGTCCTGTATGTGAGATGAGTCAGGGACAGGACTCATCTCAGGGTAATTTGCATATGTATCAATTCTGTTTTTTTAAACAATAAAAGCACACAGAGCTATGGGGACTGGGTATTGCGGATGTGCTAACGGCGATCTAGCAACCCATGTCCTCAGCTCTATACACAAAATCCCAGTGACAGGTTCCCTTTAAACAATTGACATAATGTAACACAAACTGATTCTTAGACTTTAAGATGTAACATAGTAACATAGTACATAAGGCCGAAAAAAGACATTTGTCCATCCAGTTCGGCCTGTCATCCTGCAAGTTGTTCCAGAGGAAGGCAAAAAAAAACTGTGAGGTAGAAGCCAATTTTCCTCACTTTAGGGGAATAAAAAATTCCTTCCCGACTCCAATCAGGCAATCAGAATAATTCCCTGGATCAACGACCCCTCTCTAGTAGCTATAGCCTGTAATATTATTACACTCCAGAAATACATCCAGGCCCCTCTTGAATTCCTTTATTGTACTCGTGAAAACCCTTCTTTAACCTTGTCCTTGTCCTCTGTGCTATTCATCTATTTTACAGGCAAGGAACAATTCCAACACATGGATGTATCTGTATGTTACTTTGTTCATGCAGGGACAGCAACAGCGCCTCAAAGTTTACGGCTGTGGAAGCTGCACTCCCACAGTAAAGGACGGCATCAGCAGAACCTCCATTTTCATCTGTTGGAACCCCTTAAATTCCCTAAAGGGAACCTGTCAGCAGTTTTGATCCTCCAGAATTGCTGACAGCACTAAGTAGGAGCTCAGGCAAAGTGAGTAATCATAGATTCATCTCAGTTTTCATTACTGGCAGCTTAGAAACTACAATTGCAAACCGCAAGTACTGAGGAGGTGGTCCACCCAGGAGACCGCTCCAGCTGTCACTTAGAGCAGAGCGGACAGGTTGTGAAGCAGCTCATGGCAGAGAGCACTTCAAAGTGCCTGCTTTCTGGGCATTGGTGGGAGCAGCACTTGGTGAAATAAAACTTAAATTAGTCAGTCAAAACTGCTGACAGACTCTGTTCACCCTTGTTCCCTTCTATGGGTTCGACCAACAATTTAATATATATTGGGGTGTGCATGTCTGCCACCGCGGAAAGATTTAAAAACACCAGATTCTTTGTTCCCTTAGAGATAAGTATTAGAAGTGTCAGGAGAAAGAAAATGCTGTCTCTACCAGTATTAGAAATGGATCCATCATGGATGTCTCAGATACAAAAGCCCAATATGATAGAAGTCAGCACTCCGTGTTGCACTCGTCTGCTTATTAGAGAATTTTCCCCCCATTGATAATGATCCAAAATGCTGCTACTCACCAATTTACTATTGTTTTATAGTTTTATTATATAAATAATTTGTTACCATAGGTTTCTATAGGATCTGTAGACACAAAACAATATGGGGGTCATAACAATATGGGGGTCATTTATAAATTTGAAATACACCTAAATTAGATGCAGATTGTGGCGCAATGGTCAGTTGCGCCACAATCTGCAACTTCTCCCCGCTTACACCAGGTCTAAAAACGGGGGCGTGGCGTGGGCGGGGAAGGGGACGGGCCAGCAGGACCATCTAATTTACCATTTTCTATGCCTGTTTTAGGGCTCTTTTACAGGAGCGGATCCCATGCGTGGAGTCTGCTGCGTGAAAGACAGCCAAACCCTGTCCCGGACAGCAGAGACACGGAGCATTAACATGAGTGAGATAAAGTTGTCACTGTGATTTTGTAGTAAAAAGATCACAGTGAGGCACGGAGCATTATCAATCATGTTAGTGCTCCGTGTCTCTGCGTGATGGCGCTTGACTGTCTTTTACGCAGCGGATTCCATACATGGGATCCATTCGTAGGAAAAGGTCGTAGAAAAAGGTCTAAATGTAAGACAGCTAAAACTGGTGGAGGGTCCACCGAAGTTATAGAGAGGCCAGCTTAGGGGTTTATTAAGACAGGCGACTAAAACGCTGGTCTTAATGAATGTGCCCTTATATTTTTAATTAAGACTATTTGCAAAATAAATGTTAATTTTAGATACATTGGAACTAGTGATAAGCTAGGAACCTTGGAACCGAAGCTGTGGTTTTTCACTTTAAAAATCAACTACCGAAGGTTTTCAACCCATACATTTTAATGCTGTACCAGAGACGGATCTCCGTACAGCAATAATCCATAGTTTTGAACCAAGTGACTTCAGATGTAGCATCTGAAGCTTACTTTGCTCATCACTAATTGGAATATAAAAAAAAAAAAAACAGAGCCAGCTATTTTCGGCACCCCCGCTGATAAGCTTTTCAGCAGTAGCTCCAGTGCCAGAAGCCAGTGACGAGGATAAAGCTCAGTCCATTGTGTGTAGTGGATGTAGCTGGTTAGTGCAGCGCTACTCCAATTAAAGTAAATTGGAACAGCTACTCCCAAATAGCATGTAAGGGGAATGCGGCAATGCGCGCTTTCCTTGCAGCGCCGCCGGCATTCCGCCTGTGTGGAACGAGGACGCAGCCGGCATCCTCATCTCCTCGTTGACGGTGGGGAGAACTCGGCTGCGCATGCCTCCTCAGCATGGCCGGCATCCTCCATCCCCTAGACAACAAGCAGCAGGGGAGCTTAGCAGCGATAGGGATGAATCGGCACTCAGCTGTACTGAGGTGCGTGATGCAAGTCACATGACGCTGGCCACGTCACGTGACTCATCAGTTGGGGCTATTTAACAGGCAGCCTGCTGCCCACAGGTTGCCTGTGATCGGTCTTACCAAACTACATTTGATATTGTGACTTCTGTGCTTTTGGACTTTGGATTGTTTTGGACTTTGTCTCTGTGACTTCCCTGGTATTGACGCAACCTCTTGGCTTCTGACCCCAGCTGGTATCTGACTTTGTGATTGTTATTTCCCTTGTACTGTTGTTACCTCTTTGTTCCTGACCTCGGCTTGTTTTGACTTGGCATTTCCCTGTGTCCCTATGGTCCTCCTGGCTTGGACCTTTGCTCCCTTGATTCTGGTCATGGTAGTTTTCTTCCTTAAGCCCCTGCACGTATCTAAGTGAGGGACTGACGCCCAGTTGTACACCGATGGTTAGGACGGACCGTCCAAGTAGGTAGGGATAGAGGTGCGGGTGGAGTTCAGGGCAGCACTCATCCCTACCGAACGTTACACAGCATGGATGGCATTGATATTCTGCCACTCAGGTATCGATGGCCTATCCTGAGCATAGACCATCAATATCCATTATCCCCCCCAAACTTTTTTAACGCAAAATACCAGGTGAGAGACAAAATCTACATTATCCAAAAAGGCTATAAAGTTATTTAAGAAATTAAGCCTTGAAAAATTTTTTTTTTTTTTAAACAAATTCATGTATCTTGGCCAATTATAAGTGACAAGTCAAATTAGCAATTTTAACATAGCATAAAAATGTGGATTAGCATAATGCATGATGAATGTGGCACTGTGAGGCAGTTTGTCAGTCTGATGAAAGCAGACTATGTGGAAATTGATTCAAAAAGTCAGAAGGCATGTGCTAATCAACATCCAAGCTGTTGTATACAAAGGTGAACTTTTATAGAGAATTCCTCATTTGAAGAAATGAAATGCTGAGAAAAGAACTGGCTGTGAATGGTCTTAGCGTTAAAGGGGTTGTCCGGGTTCAGAGCTGAACCCGGACATATCCCCATTTTTACCCAGGTAGCTCCCCTGACTTGAGCATCGGAGCAGTTCGGAGCAGTTCCATTTTTACGAATTCCAGTGACGAACCAGGCTAGGGCAGCGCTAAAGCCTGCCCATTGGAGCCGGTGACATCACCGAAGCTTCCACCCGGGAGCCAACATCAGGGGTGCTGCCTGGGTGAAAATAAGGGTACAGTGGGATGCGAAAGTTTGGGCAACCTTGTTAATTGTCATGATTTTCCTGTATAAATCATTGGTTTTTACGATAAAAAATGTCAGTTAAATATATCATATAGGAGACACACACAGTAATATTTGAGAAGTGAAATGAAGTTTATTGGATTTACAGAAAGTGTGCTATAATTGTTTAAACAAAATTAGGCAGGTGCATAAATGTGGTCACTGTTGTCATTTTATTGATTCCAAAACCTTTAGAACTAATTATTGGAACTCAAATGTGTTTAGTAAGCTCAGTGACCCCTGACCTACATACACAGGTGAATCCAATTAGGAGAAAGAGTATTTAAGGGAGTCAATTGTAAGTTTCCCTTCTCTTTTCATTTTCTCTGAAGAGTAGCAACATGGGGGTCTCAAAACAACTCTCAAATGACCGGAAGACAAAGATTGTTCACCATCATGGTTTAGGGGAAGGATACAGAAAGCTGTCTCAGAGATTTCAGCTGTTGTTTCCACAGTTAGGAACATATTGAGGAAATGGAAGACCACAAGCTCAGTTCAAGTTAATGTCACGGCCACGGTTATGGCCGTGACTCCTTGGGAGCCGCATACAGTTGCCCGCGGTTTGGGTAGTTGTTTCAACCGCAGCTTGAGGCATAATGTTGTTTGCCTCAAGTGCGGTTGCCGCGGACAACAGCTATGTGTGCGGTTCCCTTGGAGTTGTGTGCGTGTGTGTATGCACGTTTGTATGTCTAGTGTGCACTTTGTGTTGTCTGGTGTGCACTTTGACACTTTCCTTTCACTGTGGCTGCCCGTGGCAACGTTTGGTATGTTGTACATGTGGTGGCAGTGTCCCGGCCTTCGGGCTGTCTCCAAGGACGGCTGCCACCCATGTCGTTGCCTGCGGTAACAGCCACAGTGTGATCTTAGTTTGGTCACTTCCCCTTTATGCCTGTTTCCCTTCTGTGGCTGGAAGGGTTAACTCCCTTCCCAGTGTGTGTGTGATGTCACTGGGTGTGTCCGACTGTGGGGTGTGGCTTCTTGGCCTATATAGCCTTGGTGTTTGGCATGGCTCAGTAGGTTGCTTCAGTCATGCTTGGCTGGAGCAGCCTCCTGTGCATATTACCTGCCAGTGAGAGCCACCCCTGTGATCATAAAGAGAATGTCACTTTATGTATTATGTCATGTTGTATGTGATGTCCATGTGATGTACTGTTGGGACCATTGTTCCTTTGGTTTGTGCAACTAATGGTTCTGGATTCTGTGTGTGCTCTGGGATCCAGTCAGCAAGGCTGTGGCAGGTTGGTGGAACTCCTTAGTTCACCTGCCATTTCCATTAGTCTGTTTCGGTTCCCCTTTTTCCCAGCAGCTTGGCCATTGAGACTCCTGCTCCTCCGTACCTTGGAGGAGTAGGTCGTCTTACCCAGCTCCTAGCTCAGGGATCTGCGGAGGGTAAGTCAGGGTTCTGAGGTTCCTGCGCATGGGTCCTCCTACCTTACAGGTCGGCCCATGCAGGTAGGAGTTAGGGTCAGGTTAGGGATGCTTGAGGAGGTGACCTGCTCCCTATCCTGTTCTCCTGGCCGAGCAACCACAACATCATCGGGCATCGCACGGCTGAGGGTTTTCCCCATCCTCAGCCGTGATAGTATGACCACACCCCACAGTCGAACACACCCAGTGACATCACACACACACTGGGAAGGGAGTTAACCCTTCCAGCCACAGAAGGGAAACACACATAAAGGGGAAGTGACCAAACTAAGTGTCATGGTTTTACCTTCTTGCTGTTCTCCTTCGTTTGACATGTGCTGGCGGCCATCTTGGTTTCTGGGTTTCTTGTAGCCTCCCACCCTGCGGCTTCTCCTTCCCACTGGGAGGAGCTGGATGCCTAGCTCATATATATAGGAGGTCTGTGGCTTCAGTTCCTTGCTTGGTCCTCCTGTGTTCACATGCTTCTAAGACTGCTGCTGCTTCTGGTTCCTGATCCTGGCTTCGTCTGACTACCCTGCTGGTTCCTGATCCAGGCTTCGTCTGATTACCCTGCTGGTTCCTGATCCAGGCTTCGTCTGACTACCCTGCTGGTTCCTGATCCAGGCTTCGTCTGACTACCCTTCTGGTTCCTGACCTCTGGCTTCGCAAGACCCTGCTTCGGTTTAGCCATCCGTTTGGACTTTTGCCTTACAGCATTGATTTTCAATAAAGCCTTCTTATTTCCACTTATCTCTTGTTGTACGTCTGGTTCATGGTTCCATGACATTAGGACCAAGCCATGAATTCTGACGGTACAGGGCCATCCTCGCTACCTACGCTGGTTGCCAGACTTGATCAGCAGGATCACCTGTTGGGTCGGTTCGCTGTGGCGTTGCAAACCCTGCTTGAACGCACGGCTCATTTAGCTTCCGTTGCCGATGGGTCGGTTGTCGCTCCTGGGCCCGCTCCTACTGCCGCTCCGGTTGTTGCGCCAGAGTCTACCCCGACACCTGTTGCTGCGCCTGCGGTGTTTCGGGGTATGACCGGTTCTGCCCCCCTTCCACAGCGCTTTGGGGGAGAGCCAACTCAGTGCCGAGGTTTCCTTAACCAGGTGGGCATTTATTTCGAGTTGCTGCCACATGCCTTTCCTACTGAGAGATCAAAGGTGGGCTTCTTGATCTCGCTGCTCTCGGACAAGGCCTTGGCCTGGGCCAGCCCTTTATGGGAGAACAACAATCCGGTGGTTGCCGAGTTTTCCGGTTTTGTTGCTTCTCTTCGGAAGGTATTCGATGTGCCGGCTCGTGCTGCCTCTGCTGCGAAGCTCCTTATGTCCATCAGACAGGGTTCACGATCCGTAGCTGAATACGCCATTGAGTTTCGTACCCTGGCAGCAGAGGTGGGCTGGAATAATGAGGCTCTGGTCGCTGCTTTCTCTCATGGTCTCTCGGATGCCTTGAAGGATGAGGTTGCAGCTAAGGACCTACCAGTGGAGCTCGAGTCCCTTATTTCTTTCCTGATTTTGATTGACACCAGACTCAGGGAGAGACCTTCCTTTAAGGAGAGCCTGCGGAGGTCTTCTAACAGATTGGCGCCTACGTTTGCTGTCCCACCCGTGCCTCCCTCTCCTCCCACGCCTCCTGGGGATGACTTGTCTGGGGGTGAACCCATGCAGCTGGGGTTTGCTCGCCTGTCCGAGGGGGAGAGGGTACTCCGGAGACGCGAGGGCCGATGCATGTACTGTGGTCTCGGTGGGCATTTTCGGTTGGCATGCCCGAACCGTCCGGGAAACGCTCGCACCTGAGATCCTGTCGGGGGCAGATCTTGGGTGGAGTCTCCTCGTCCCCGGTTTCCCGTGTTGACAAACCACTGATTACTGTTGTCCTCTCCTGGGTCGGGGGCTCGGTGACGACCCAGGCGTTGGTGGACTCTGGTGCTGGTGGTTTGTTCATTGATAGTGTGTTCGCTGCCGCCAATTCCATTCCTCTGCAACCTCGAGGTTCCCCACTGGCTCTTGAGGCGATAGACGGCCGACCCCTTCTGCCGCCACACGTGACTCAGGAGACCCTTCCAGTGGGGATGGCCATTGGTGCCGTTCACAGAGAGTCGGTCTGTCTCCAGGTTATTTCGTCTCCACACTACTCGGTGGTCTTGGGGTACCCCTGGCTCCAGAAGCATAATCCGACTTTCGATTGGAGATCGGCCGAGATCCTCTCGTGGTCACCGCAGTGTGGGGCTAGTTGCATCCATGGGCCTGTCAAGTTGCTGTGTACTTCCTCGGACTCTCTGTTGCCTCCTGAATACGAGGAGTACCGGGATGTATTCGATAAGGTGCGTGCGGTTGCCCTACCTCCGCACCGCCCATAAGATTGTGCCATAGAGTTACAATCTGGTGCCGTTCCTCCTCGTGGCAAAGTCTATCCACTGTCGATAGCGGAGAATGAGGCCATGGAGGAGTACGTGAGGGAGGCGCTTTCACGCGGACACATTCGCAAATCCTCGTCCCCGGCAGGGGCTGGATTTTTCTTTGTGAAAAAGAAGGGCGGTGAGTTGAGGCCTTGCATCGATTACAGGGGTCTCAATCGCATCACGATCAAGAACGCTTACCCGATACCCTTGATTTCCGAGCTGTTCGATCGCCTCAAAGGGGCCACGGTCTTTACCAAACTCGACCTGAGGGCGGC